>NC_135161.1:6658910-6958910 GCF_050948215.1 Halictus rubicundus | reverse complement strand
CTTTCACCGATCGTCGAGCAGTGTAGAACGCAGACTGACCGCACAGAACCGCATCCCCGCGATCATTCTCGGCTCTCCTCTGGGATATACGCGGCGCAGAAAAAGATAAAAGAAAATCGGAGCTGAAGAGAGAAAGAGAAAATCAGGGGGTACGAAACGATCGTCGAATCGGTTTACAGTTTTCAACGGAGGGTAGAATTTTTCGGTGCACGACGATTTCTCTCGTCCGTTGCATCGACCGGCTCCCCGCACGTTCTCCGGACAAAGAGAGGAGTGACCGGGGCTCTACGCCCTGTGGAAACTCTCTCCTCGACGGCGGGAACAAAGGAACGAGAGACACGCACGCATACGTCGAAGAGATCCTCCTCCGGAGAGATAGAAAGAGAGAGGAGGAACGCGAAAACGATCGATCGGGTCCAGCCGGTATCTCTCGCTCTCTATCTAGATTCTCGCGCACGCATGGGAACCTCCTCGTCGACGAGCATCTTATCGGCTCGGTTCGGCCCGCGATAGTGTATCTCTTCGCCGATCGATCGATCCTGGTCTTCCCTGGTCGCGGGGGGTTTGAGTCTTCTCTCCTTGGATCGTCGCGATCCCGTCCGTCGGTTTCGTTCGACGGTGTGTGTGTGTGTCTGTGTTGCGCGGTTGCGAGTGTGTCCGTGCGTACACGAGGTTCCGAGGAGAAATCGAGTGAGAGAGAGAGAGAGAGAGAGAGAGAGAGAGAGAGAGAAGAGTGAGGCCGTGTGGCGCAGCTGCAGCAGCGTTGAAGAGGAAAAAGACGGACGGTCGAGAAAGAAAGAGAGGGAACAAGCGAGCGAAGAAAGAAAGAAAGAAAGGAAACCAGTGAGAGAGAGAGAGAGAGAGAGAGAGAGAGAGAGAGAAAGAGTGAGGCCGTGTGGCGCAGCTGCAGCAGCGTTGAAGAGGAAAAAGACGGACGGTCGAGAAAGAAAGAGAGGGAACAAGCGAGCGAAGAAAGAAAGAAAGAAAGGAAACCAGTGAGAGAGAGAGAGAGAGAGAGAGAGAGAGAGAGAGAGAGAGAGAGAGAGAGAGAGAGAGAGAGAGTGAGTGAGTGAGCGAGAAAGTGGGAAAGGTAAAGGAGAAGGAGCAATACCCGCTGGTGACAGACAGACGGACAGACGGGGCCGACAGACTGACGCCGCTTCCCCTCCGCTTCGCTCTGTTCAGTCCGTCGCGAGTTACCGAGCTTGGTGGATGTGTTCGCGATCGCGCTCGCTCCCGCTTCCAAGCCGCTATTGTGCCTCGAGCCCCCGAGATCCCACCGAGTTGTCCGCGATATCAGTCGTCTTCGACGCCCACGCGAAACGGAACCTCGTGTGTGCATGTGCCGGCCTGCCAGTTTACGCGGAGAAAACTCGAGTCACTCCTCTCGAGCCGATCATCGTCGCCATCACCGCTCTCTCTCGTGTCCGTCTAGACGCCATCGTTGCCGTCGTCGTCTGCGTCTACGTCTACGGCTACGTCTAAGTTCACGTTTACGTCCTCGTCTTCGTCGTCGTCTGCGTCGTCTTCTTTCGAGTCTGCTTCGTCTCGTTTCTCTTCTACGTGTTCGCCGCCGCGCGGTCTTCACGGCGATCGGAACAGCCTCGCGGAATAATAATAATAATAATACTGTTGCTACTGCTATACCCAGTGGTGTGTGTTTCTTGTGGCGAGCAGCGACGAGGGACGCTCTGCAAGGGAAAATTTCGCCACGACGACGCCCTCGACCATCGAAGTGAGTACCGCCGAGCCTAACCGGCATCGCTGCCCAAAAAGAAAGAACTCCTGGGACGCACCGGCCTGCTGCGCTTCAGAACTCTGTCGGATCCTTTTTCTTTTTTTCTTTTTGTTCTTCCCCCCGGGGGGTTTCCGTTTCCGCAAACGCGCAGGAAAGCGGAAAAGCAGTCGCCGCGTGGTCAGCCCTCTACCGACTCCCCTCGAACCGGTGTCTCTAGATCGTTACCCCGTACACACGCTCTTCGTCGTCTTTATCCGCGACGAGATCCGCCTAACCGCTCGTCCGGGGGCCGTGAGTTTTTTTCCTTCCTCCCTCTCGCTCGCTCGCTAGTCCTGAAAGAGAGAGAGAGAGAGAGAGAGAGAGAGAGAGGGAACGACGCGAGGACGCATAGTTCTCTCGACGGCGACGGGATTTCGAGCATGTATCCCCGCGCGCCATTTTGAAGATGGGCACACACCACCGTCAATCGATATAGTAGCCGGCGAGCTAGAGACCAGCCGGCTCTCTCGCTCACGGTCTTCTTCTTCTTCTTCTTCTCTCTCTCTCTCTCTCTCTCTCTCTCTCTCTCTCCCTCTCGGGTTCGCTGCTTGCTACGTTCCTGGGATCGGTTCGTCGGTAGCCGAATCGATCTTTTCACCTCGCCGTGCGTTTGTTCCCCGGTCTCGTTCGGCGCGCCGACGCGATCGCAGGATCGTTGTGAACGGCGGCCGGTTGCGCCATCTTGATTCCCCTTTTTCCCCCACCAGGTGTACCTTCCTCCCCTCCCGGTATTAACCACCGAACGATCGACCAGGTACGCACGATTTCGAGACCCGCGACCGGTGACCTTTCCTCGACAGAGAACCGAGAGAGCTCCGAAGGAATCTCGCGCGATCACCGACGATCCTCTCTCCAATAGGCTCTCCTCTTCGCTATCGATCGGGACTCGCACACAATCTCTTCGGGATCCTCCGGCCCTCGCGGAACCGTCGACAACGATTCCGAAAATCCACGGCGACCGATCTTCGGAAGACGGAGAGGGAGACTCGTTCTGTAGCGATACGGTGTTGAATATGTAGAATCTGGGAACAATACTAATTCTGTTCCCGTAATTGTACTAGGGAACCGCGAATTGTCCAGACGTAGGAACTACTCGAGCCGTGTTTTTGGAGTACTATAAATCGCGGTGCTCTTGTGCCGCGGAGCAAACATTGCGATTTGTGTCAAATTCAATTTAATTCGAACCGATTTGTACTAGTTTCGAGTTTGTTATCAAGTTCATAACAAACTAATAATATTATTATTTAACACGAAACCTACCACGGTCAAAATGACCGGCTTTCACAATTATTGAAGTTATAAGGAAGTTTTCATAGGAAATTACTGAACCGACTTCTGCATTTAAGTGTATATTATAATAAAAATCGTTCATAGTTTAAGCAAATTCAATCTATTCCCTTCTATAGGACGTTTCACGTTTACGTGTTTTGTGCTTGGTTGGTTTAGCGTTAATGAAATGAAAATTGAGCTCCAACTCTCTTGCATTTTACAGATCCTAATCAAATTTGGTGCCACAAATATGTTAACAGAAAAATTCATTTTAAACCCTGGACAAATAATTCCGTCACTCGCGTATGGCTGAGATGGCAGTCAACATGTTCAACCGAATTAAGATTCTTTTTTGTTGTGATTGATATATATATCCTTTGGAGAAAACATAGGCGTGCAATAGATATAAACTTATCTTTTTGTTTTCTATGAAATTCTGAATGATGAAGAATTTCTCTAATCATTATAAATAGATAGTAGTGCAAGGGGTTATCGCGGTGCGAATTAATTGCGTGACGAGGAGAGGCATATCCTGTTGTATCGGTATTAGATCGCGATTGGTTTTCGACGGTGTCTACGTACGACAAATTTAATTAGGAGTACCGGAGTTAGGGGATCGAATGCTTTCAGAACGCGGCTTTGTCCGCTCGCAGATTTACCGGCGTTCCCTTGTTACCATGGCAAAAGGAGAGGAGAGACGAATAGAAAGGAGATACGTTCTTGCCTGCCCGGGTGCCTTAAACAGAGGCGACGTTTCTGCCTGCTTGGCCTGCCTACAGTTCTCTCTCTCTCTCTCTCTCTCTCTCTCTCTCTCTCTCTCTCTCGCTCTGTCCGTCTTCTTCCCTCTTTCTCGCTCCCTTGTGCCGATTTTGCATAGCAGGCCTCTACCTGCCGCGCATTTAAAACGCAGTCAAGGCTTCCACGGAAGCGATTGTTGTCGGTCGGGGAATGGCAACCGGTGGAGAAAGGCCAAGAAAATGCTGGCCTGACTGGCTGACTGGCTGACTGGCTCGCAGGCCACTCTCCGCGTGCACCTTGGCCCGTTCTTTCACTCGTCTGCTCTTTGCTTAGGTTCGTTCCCAGCTCCTTTTCCCTGCTTCTCTCAGGTAGATCGCACAATTTCTCCAGGGACGGTGTCCTCGAGGTGGATCCTATCCGATCGCGCTGGTCGATCTTTGAAGGTTCAACAGAACGTAGGACCCAAAGGCTTTCACAGTTTCGAAATTTTGGCTAAAGAGCCCTGCAATTCGCCTTTTTGCGAATCCAAGAACAAGGAGTACCCCGAGCGCAAAGAGTTGGGTCATAGATGTGTTCTCCTACGATTTTGTTAGACATTTCTATTTGATTGTTATCATTTTCATATTCATTAATTTTCGAGCTTGAGCTGTGCTTGATCGGTGAGGAAGAAGCACACTTCTTTATTTCGAAAGAAGCACACTTCTTTATTTGGAAAGAAGCACACTTCTTTATCTAGAGGGAAGCAGCACACTTCTCTATTTCGAAAGAAGCACACTTCTCTATCTCGAGGGAAACAGCACACTTCTCTATTTCGAAAGAAACCCACTTCTTTATTTCGAAAGAAACCCACTTCTTTATTTTGAAAGAAGCACACTTCTTTATTTCGAAAGAAGCACACTTCTTTATTTGGAAAGAAGCACACTTCTTTATCTAGAGGGAAGCAGCACACTTCTCTATTTCGAAAGAAGCACACTTCTCTATCTCGAAAGAAGCACACTACTTTATTTTGAAAGAAGCACACTTCTTTATTTCGAAAGAAACCCACTTCTTTATTTCGGAAGAAGCACACTTCTTCATCTAGAGGGAAGCAGCACAGTTCTCTATTTCGAAAGAAACACACTTCTCTATTTCGAAAGAAGCACACTTCTCTACCACGAAAGAAGCAGCATACTTCTTTATTTCGAAAGAAACACACTTCTTTATCTATAGGGAAGCAACACACTTCTCTATTTCGAAATAAGCACACTTCTCTATCTCGAAAGAAGCACAGTACTTTATTTTGAAAGAAGCAGACTTCTTTATTTCGAAAGAAACCCACTTCTTTATTTCGAAAGAAGTACACTTCTCTATCTCGAAAGAAGCAGCATACTTCTTTATTTCGAAAGAAGCACACTTCTTTATCTAGAGGGAAGCAGCACACTTCTCTATTTCGAAAGAAGCACACTTCTCTATTTCGAAAGAAGCACACTTCTCTATCTCGAAAGAAGCACACTACTTTATTTTGAAAGAAGCACACTTCTTTATTTCGAAAGAAACCCACTTCTTTATTTCGAAAGAAACCCACTTCTTTATTTCGAAAGAAGCACACTTCTTTATTTCGAAAGAAACCCACTTCTTTATTTCGGAAGAAGCACACTTCTTCATCTAGAGGGAAGCAGCACAGTTCTCTATTTCGAAAGAAACACACTTCTTTATCTATAGGGAAGCAACACACTTCTCTATTTCGAAATAAGCACACTTCTCTATCTCGAAAGAAGCACAGTACTTTATTTTGAAAGAAGCAGACTTCTTTATTTCGAAAGAAACCCACTTCTTTATTTCGAAAGAAGTACACTTCTCTATCTCGAAAGAAGCAGCATACTTCTTTATTTCGAAAGAAGCACACTTCTTTATCTAGAGGGAAGCAGCACACTTCTCTATTTCGAAAGAAGCACACTTCTCTATCTCGAAAGAAGCACACTACTTTATTTTGAAAGAAGCACACTTCTTTATTTCGAAAGAAACCCACTTCTTTATTTCGGAAGAAGCACACTTCTTCATCTAGAGGGAAGCAGCACAGTTCTCTATTTCGAAAGAAACACACTTCTCTATTTCGAAAGAAGCACACTTCTCTACCACGAAAGAAGCAGCATACTTCTTTATTTCGAAAGAAACACACTTCTTTATCTATAGGGAAGCAACACACTTCTCTATTTCGAAATAAGCACACTTCTCTATCTCGAAAGAAGCACAGTACTTTATTTTGAAAGAAGCAGACTTCTTTATTTCGAAAGAAACCCACTTCTTTATTTCGAAAGAAACCCACTTCTTTATTTCGAAAGAAGCACACTTCTTCATCTAGAGGGAAGCAGCACACTTCTCTATTTCGAAAGAAACACACTTCTCTATCTCGAAAGAAGCACACTACTTTATTTTGAAAGAAGCACACTTCTTTATTTCGAAAGAAACCCACTTCTTTATTTCGAAAGAAGCACACTTCTTAATCTAGAGGGAAGCAGCACACTTCTCTATTTCGAAAGAAGCACACTTCTCTATCTCGAAAGAAGCACACTACTTTATTTTGAAAGAAGCACACTTCTTTATTTCGAAAGAAACCCACTTCTTTATTTCGAAAGGAGCACACTTCTTAATCTAGAGGGAAGCAGCACACTTCTCTATTTCGAAAGAAGCACACTTCTCTATCTCGAAAGAAGCACACTACTTTATTTTGAAAGAAGCACACTTCTTTATTTCGAAAGAAACCCACTTCTTTATTTCGGAAGAAGCACACTTCTTCATCTAGAGGGAAGCAGCACAGTTCTCTATTTCGAAAGAAACACACTTCTCTATTTCGAAAGAAGCACACTTCTCTACCACGAAAGAAGCAGCATACTTCTTTATTTCGAAAGAAACACACTTCTTTATCTATAGGGAAGCAACACACTTCTCTATTTCGAAATAAGCACACTTCTCTATCTCGAAAGAAGCACAGTACTTTATTTTGAAAGAAGCAGACTTCTTTATTTCGAAAGAAACCCACTTCTTTATTTCGAAAGAAGTACACTTCTCTATCTCGAAAGAAGCAGCATACTTCTTTATTTCGAAAGAAGCACACTTCTTTATCTAGAGGGAAGCAGCACACTTCTCTATTTCGAAAGAAGCACACTTCTCTATTTCGAAAGAAGCACACTTCTCTATCTCGAAAGAAGCACACTACTTTATTTTGAAAGAAGCACACTTCTTTATTTCGAAAGAAACCCACTTCTTTATTTCGAAAGAAGCACACTTCTTCATCTAGAGGGAAGCAGCACAGTTCTCTATTTCGAAAGAAGCACACTTCTCTATCTCGAAAGAAGCACACTACTTTATTTTGAAAGAAGCACACTTCTTTATTTCGAAAGAAACACACTTCTCTATTTCGGGGGAAGCAGCACACTTCTTTATTTTCGAAAGAAGCACACTTCTCTATTTTCGAAAGAAGCACACTTCTCAATCTCGAAAGAAGCAGCACACTTCTCTATCCTGAAGGAAGCAGCACACTTCTCTATCCTGAAAGAAGCAGCACATTTCTCTATATCGAAAGAAGCAGCATACTTCTGTATTTCGAAAGAAGCAGCATACTTCTCTATTTCGAAAGAAGCACACTTCTTTATTTTCAAAGAAGCACACTTCTGTATCCCGAAAGACGCACACTTCTCTATCTCGAAGGAAGCCCACGACGAACATAAATATTATCCCGGACTGGAAACCGCGAACGCGTGTTTCCTCGCCAGGGGAATATGGTAGCGGGACACGGGGAATAAGCCTGGCAGCTGCGTTCTCGCGAGCAGAATTCGAGTTTCTCCGGCTCGTGGGAGGGGAAAGAGGACTTCTGGAGCCTGGTCTCGGCGTTTTCGCAGCCTCGTGCACCTGCGTTCGCATATTGGTCAACGTTTCGCGATTCGCCGTGCCTCGCCGCCGCCTCTCTTTTTCCCTCTTTTTCCCCGGTTGCTGCAATATCGGCGGCAACCAGTTTCAGGAACGGCGAGTACGCGCCGTCCACGCGATAACGGGTCGTTAACTTGCCCACATCTGCCTTTCTCACGTTTACGGGAACGAAGAAAAGAGGAGCCGTTTCGTTTCGTTTCGTTTCGTTTCGTTTCGTTCCGTTCCGTTCCGTTCCGTTCCGTTCCGTGCGAAGCAGACGCGCGCCTTCGAAACGCTTCGAGGCTCGACCGGTTTTTCACGAGGAAACTGCCCCTCTCTCTCCTCTCCCGTGCCCTCTGCCTCGATCCTGCCGGTCCTTTGCTCTTGGAAAACGTTTCGTCTTCCTTTACGCGAACCATCACAGTAGTGTCTCGATACATGCTGTTCCTCGATTATTTATCGCGCGAAAACATCCTCGTGCGAACGAAACGTCGACATTTTTGTACGAAACATATTCGGCGACGTATCTGCGACATTTTTCTGATTGAAACGACTCCAAACACGACGCATTTCGGGTCTTGCTTGCTCTTTTAATCCACGATATAGCGGAACCTCGATTATCCGAACGGTGGAACGTTCCAACGAATCGTGGACGGAACAGGCACATGCGCTGCGAACGATATCGTGTTTGGACTCGTTCCGATCGGAATGGTATCGCCAACATGTTGACAAAGGTTTTATAAATATTATGAACAACTGTCATGAACTCGATCTAAAGCGATCCGCATGCAATACATGGTTCGCGGTCAGCGCAAGATTCAATCCAACGCTGTACCTAGGTAGCCGTTCTGTTATCCGAATAAATCATGTTCGACCGATTAATTCGGATAATCGAGGTGTTCCATCGTGAATGAAACAAGCAAACGTGACCCGTACTGTGTATCGTGCTTGGGCTCGTTTTAATCGGGGAAACATGGCGAGTACTTTGTTGAAAGTTTCATTAAAAAATCATGAGAGTTGTGCACGTTATGTCGAGAGACGTAGGCGATGAGAATGACGTTCGCCTGTAACATGGCTACCGAGCGTACACGAGCTTCGTGCAACATATTTCTCTTATTGCGGAGAAACAAACGTCCAGAGAAAGATGACAGAACCCGGAGCACACGCAGGCATCCGCAGCGCATGATCTATTCTTGGACGGCGGGTGCAGCACGCGTGCACCCTTCGACCCCGTGTAAACACATGGGGAACGGACCTTGCCCGCCTAAAGATTCGTGTAAACACCGCGAGATAGGGAACGAGAACCATGGCAAACGCTGGATAAAGTGGAACAAACTTCCGCGTGCGACTCGCAACCAGGAACGGGAACCCCCGAATGTCCCGCGGCCCCGATCACGATCGAGCGCGATCATTGTTAGGTTCGCTCCGCCCCTATTATGCGATCTAGTCAGTTTCCCTGCGAATTCGATTGCTTTGCTTTGGTCGTTTCTACCTTGCGAGTATTCGCATGATTTTTCACTTTATAGTTTCAACGTAGTTTTATTAGAGGTGTTGCGAGATCCCAAAATTTCGACCGGGTCGGGCTGGATGATTTTCGGGTCGGATCGGGTCGGGCTCGATCCCGAAACTTTGGCCGACCTATAAATATCTTCCAACATCCGACGATTTTGGGATCCGAGATTCAATTGGGTTCCGAAAGTCAGTTGGGATCTGAAACTCATTTGGGACCCGAGCCTCAATTGGGACCCGAGGCTCAATTGAGATCCCAAAATTCAATTGGGACCCGAGACTCAATTGGGATCCGAAATTCAATTGGGACCCGAGACTCAATTGGGACTCGAGACTCAATTGGGACTCGAGACTCAATTGGGACTCGAGATTCAATTGGGACCAGATATTCAATTGGAACTGGAGGCACAATTGGGATCCGAAACTCAATTGGAACCCGAAGCTCAATTGGGATCCGAAAATCAATTGGGACCTCATATTTAATTGGAACTCGGGGCACAATTGGGATCCGAAACTCAATTGGAACCCGAGGCTCAATTGGGATCCGAAACTCAATTGGGACCTCATATTTAATTGGAACTCAAGGCACAATTGGGATCCGAAACTCAATTGGGACCTCATATTTAATTGGAACTCAAGGCACAATTGGGATCCGAAACTCAATTGGGACCTGATATTCAATTGGAGCTCAAGGCACAATTGGGATCCGAAACTCAATTGGGACTTCATATTTAATTGGAATTCGAGGCACAATTGGGATCCGAAACTCAATTGGAACCCGAGGCTCAATTGGAACCCGTGTCTCAATTGGGATTCGTAACTCAATTGGAACCCAATATTCAATTGGAACCCGAGACTCAATTGGGACTTCCCCATTGAGAAAAATCTATCGCCACCTAAACTTTGCGACGTTGTAGATTTTTTTCCGCCGAGACAGAAACAGCTATCGATACGCAGTTTCTTGCATTCGATTAGACACTGCTTGCGCTTGCTTTGAGATTTTTTTCGTGCAAAGGTTTTCAAAATTTTTCGAAGTTTTTTGAAACTCAATTGAGATCCGAGACTCAATTGGGACCCTCGAAACTCAATCGAGACCAGAATCTCAATTGGGTCCCTCGAAACTCAATTGAGACCAGAAACTCAATTGGGACCCTAAACTCAATCGGGACCCTAATCCCAATTGGGATCGGAAACTGAATTGGGACCCGAAACTCGCTCGAGCCCCTATATTTAATTTTCACATGTATTAAAATGTGAAAATATCCCACCCCTGTTTCTCCCAAAAATCTCTGTGTATTCCTCGAGGCTCTAACAATTCGACGAATAGAATATATAACGAGTGGAGGGGAAAAAATGGGGGATGCACGTGGCGCGGCTCACGGTGGCCACGAGCTTCGGGAAGTTAGTATGCGGGACACGCGGCCCCGTCAGAATGCTCGTAACTCTCAATTTGGAGAACAGTGGCCCGCCAGGAGCAGATGTCCTTTTTTCGAGGACCAACGATTGGCCTAGGCCTCGAATTCGGCCGCGTTTGTCGACTGACTCGTCCCGTGAAAATAATGGACGCGATCGGTTCTCTGTGTACATTGTGTCGCGTGGGAATCGAACGGCACACGTCCTTTCTCCACCATAAGGCACCACCATAAGGGAAAAGCGAATCTGATCCCGTTTTCATTGAGCTGCACCGAACAATATCTGCGCACGAATTTTTGAAAAATGGTCAACTCTATGAACAGCCAGCCCCCCCCCCCCAAATCCTATCAATAGGATTTTCAGAGGTTGTACTGTACAGAGAAAGGGAGCTTAGAAATTTTCTTGCACATTATAATCTGAAACGAAATTCTTAGATGACGTTACTGGACGTAAATTGTTAGTTAACAATTGAAATTGTGGTCGAAGGATCCAGAACGGGTGCGTGTGTGTGCGTGCTTATGCGAGCTTGTGTGACCCAGTGCCAGCGGTGGACGGCGTTCATGCTCGTTTCTGACACCGGAGCGATAACGCGGGACGGCCTTGATTTCACGCTACAGCTGAACCGAGCGCTAAAAGCGACCGGTTCTCCGAGGCTTCTGCTAGAAAAATACCGGTCGGCTGCGTTTCCACGGATCTTGCGAAATTTCGATCGTTACGCTCCCGAGCGAGTAAGCGTCTCGTTCCGGCTCGTTCTCGATCGCCGATCGACAGGAGTCCGTGGAATTTTCTGACTCACGCGATAATCGCCGCGGAAATCGCGTTACGCGCGTTATCGTTCTACGCTCGAGAATGTCTGCTGTTTTCGTCCGTGCCGCGATCGCGTCCGGTCTCGTCGTTGCGACGTCGTTAAAGTCGCATAAAAACGTCCGCGACACGCTCGCCTCCGGAACCCATTATTATTTCGGCCGACTTTCCGTTTCGACGAATCGCCAAGAATTTTCGATGATTCATCCGCGTGTCGTTCGTCGCTGGGATTCGCTTCACCCGTTCTGCCTAGCGAGCGCCGTTCGCTGAAGTTTCCATAAATTCCCACGTTCCTCGGGAATCGTTAACGGGATTTTTCGAACGCTCGAGGGCTCAAATTGATGCTCGCGCGATAGCTGTGTCTAGGTTTGCAGGAGAATTTTAAAACATGTGGAAAAATTACGATCGATAGTTCCGACGAAATAGACTCGATTTTTAGGGGCAGCTTCGAGTCAATTTTAAAGTGTGTTCCCGTAGGAATTTTTGAATCTTCGAGGGCTGAAATTTAAGCTGGAAGCTCGCACTTGACGATGGGACCATTTAGGTTTGCGGGAAAATTCGAGATCACGTCGAAAAATTGAAAAATACCGAGGTCCTTGCGGTAGGGCGGAGTTTCGTTGCAAGTATCGTGCGCATCTCTGACGCTTATATCGAGGTCTTGCTGTACTTTGTGATCGTGGCAGCGGGCGTTGTCGCTGGAATTCAAAATTTTTGAATCTTCAAGGGCTGAAATTAAATCTGGAAGCTCGCACTTAATGATTGGTCCATTGGGGTTTGCAAGAAAATTCGAAATCATGCCGAAAAATTGAAAAATATCCTCGAGGACTTTGCGGTAGGGCGGAGTTTCGGAGAATTCTAAAATATGTGGAAAAATTAAGATCAATAGTTCGGACGAAATAGACTCGATTTTTCGGGGTTGCTTCGAGTCAATTTTAAATTGTGTTCCCGTAGGAATTTTTGAATCTTCGAGAGCTGAAATTTAAGCTCGAAGCTCGCACTTGACGATGGGTCCATTTAGGTTTGCGGGAAAATTCGAGATCACGTCGAAAAATTGAAAAATACCGAGGGCCTTGCGGTAGGGCGGAGTTTCGGAGAATTCTAAAACATGTGGAAAAATTAAGATCGATAGTTCGGACGAAATAGACTCGATTTTTAGGGGCAGCTTCGAGTCAATTTTAAAGTGTGTTCCTGTAGGAATTTTTGAATCTTCGAGGGCTGAAATTAAAGCTGGAAGCTCGCATTTAACGATAGGTCCTTTTAGGTTTGCGGGAAAATTCGAGATCACGTCGAAAAACTGAAAAATACCGAGGTCCTTGCGGTAGGGCGGAGTTTCGTTGCAAGTATCGTGCGCATCTCTGACGCTTATATCGAGGTCTTGCTGTACTTTGTGATCGTGGCAGCGGGCGTTGTCGCCGAAATTCAGAATTTTTTATCTTCGATGGCTGAAATTAAAGCTGGAAGCTCGCACTTAACGACAGATCCATTTAGGTTTGCAGAAAAATTCGAGATCATGCCGAAAAATTGAAAAATGTCCTCGAGGTCCTTGCGGTAGGGCGGAGTTTCGGAGAATTCTAAAACATGTGGAAAAATTAAGATCGATAGTTCCGACGAAATTGACTCGATTTTTAGGGGCAGCTTCGAGTCAATTTTAAAGTGTGTTCCCGTAGGAATTTTTGAATCTTCGAGGGCGGAAATTAAAGCTGGAAGCTCGCACTTAACGATGGGTCCATTTAGGTTTGCGGGAAAATTCGAGATCACGTCGAAAAATTGAAAAACACCGACCCTCGAGGTTCTTGCGGTAGGACGGAGTTTCGTTGCAAGTATCGTGGGCATCTCTGACGCTTATATCGAGGTCTTGCTGTACCTTGTGATCGTGGCCAGCGGGCGTTGTCGCCGGAATTCAGTTCCCATAGACTGGCAGCGAGCGATCTTGCCGCGACACTGTCGTTAAACCCTTAATAGTCTTCGACGGCAGTGACCCCTGAATGCGCTTATTAATCTATTGAGCGGATCTGCAGAAAGAAATGTGGCGCGCCGGCTGTGGGCTGTTAGCTGTTGGGCCGTTGGCTGGCAGCGTCTCGTTTGTACGGCTGCGATGAATAGATAATTAGTCGGTGGCTCGCTATGCTCTCGGGATTGAGATCGCAGAGGTTTGCACGGTTAGCCAACACGGCCGCTCGTCGAAGATAATTTGCTTTCTTTCCGCGACTCGAGTCGCCGCACGTTTTGCGCGAAAGTGGTCGCGTTTCGCAACAGATACCTTTTTTTCGCAATCCGGTTAATCGCTGATTGTTCCCGGCCACCGATTGCCGGCTAATCTAATCGGGCTGCCGATCGTTCTGTGAATCACCGTCGACGCGATTCCGGTCCGGTTTCCTGGAAATCGCACGCCCCTGAAAGCAGCTCGACCGGAATTCGCGAAACGGCGAGCTTCCGTGAGCCTAGTCATTTTTAATTACGAACGCATCCATTATCCGTCTATATTCTTTAATTTACAATTATTTTGATGGTAAAACTGCTTTTAGAGGAAATTTATTTAACACATTTATTCCTTGGAACGTATACAGCGATTTCTCTGTATATGTCGCAAGGTTTGGATGATAAATGTCGCGGGATTATCCCCACTACCGCTGGCTATACACCGCGAGTGTAAACATAACATGGCTCGGGTAGGTCTCCTGGATGATACATCGGGATATACATATCGAGAATTCACTGTATTATAGTAAAAGCTGCTAAAAATCTGGCTGAATATATTCTTGATATTTTTATAAAATAATTTAAACTGACCATTTTCCTCCGTAAACCTGGTGTTCAACTAGAATTTCTTCTACGAGTTCATTACTATTCCCCGAATCACTTCGATTCGGTAAAAAAGCAGGGGACAAAAAGTTGCTGATTGTTGCTTCAGCGTTATCATTAGACTGCGGATGTTTATGCAATTTTCAATATTTCTAGGCAAATTTTAGGTAATCGGAATCAAATAAAATCTAATTTTCAGTGGTAGTGATATTTGTAGATCTGAAATAAATAAAAATCGTACTAAACTCTGTGGAATTTTAAATTACAGTATTTTTTGAAAATTTTCAGAAGCCATAAATCCCTAAAGATCCGCAGTCTAGTGATCATAGTTCCACGGGTTTATATTGTAAAGAACAAAAGACACATCGAATTTGGAATGCTCGTGGCCCCGAGTAGGCGTGGCTTGGCGCCCCGGTGGGCGTGGCTACGTCGATCCGCAGTCTAGTGGTCATAGTTTCACGGGTTATATCATACAGAACAAAAGACACATCGAATTTGGAATGCTCGTAGCCCCGAGTAGGCGTGGCTTGGCGCCCGGTGGGCGTGGCCAAGTCGCTCCCGGGGGAACGGCCGTCTCGGAAGAAAACGGAATTTTCGCCACGGTGCACAGTGCGGACAAGTCGGCACATCTCACTACATTTTTATTTGACGATACACAAAAATTTCCTTTGGCAGAACTCTTTATTTAGCAGGAAATGCATATTATTATTCGTTTAAAAATCATTTAACAATTTTTTTTATGCATAAAAATAATTTCTTTTTTTTCAACTTATTAATTTTATTGTTAAATTTAATTTTTGTGACTAATTACCATTGCATATGCATTAGTAACCAAATTTAGATTTTTGTAAAAAAATTTGGCAATGGAGGCACTCTCTAAAGTGCCAAAAATCGAAAAACGTTATATTAACTGTAAATGAGTGTGCAATAATAATTCTGTGTAATGGAAGTTCTTACCAAGGAATATGCATTCTTTATACATTTAATAAAGTAGATTTATTTTTTGTACAAATTTTCAACGGTGGTTTTATTTGTTAATTACATATAAAACTTCAAATTAACATAAAAACGGCAAAATATATCCTGAGATTCATGCATATTCTTATACATTACTTATTATAGTTTAAGAATTTCATAGTTTTGTCTGCGACTTTTTGCGACTCTCAATTTTATAAACTTTTTAAGAAGTGTCCATACCTTTCCTTTCCTTTCCTTATCGTGGAAAATTTGTTATTTTCTTTTTAAATGTATTAGTTGTATTGTTAAATTTCATTTTCTGTGAATAATTAACAATAAGTATACATTTGTAAACAAATTTGGTTGTAAAAAATTTTGCCATTTGTTCGCCACAGTTACAGTGGGGAATTTACTGGGAAAGTTCAATATTCGTGTATATCACGATATGAAATACATTTCTTTTGCAAAACATGCCTATTAGGATGGAAATTGTTAATAATAATCATATAATAACCATTTTTATGCATAATACAATTTTGCAATAATTATATATCAATCATTTTTATGTCTTTTTAATTTGTTTTTAATATATGTTTTATAACTATTGAAAAAGTAATAAGAATGTAAGGATAGATCGAAATGTGCAAGATCACGATAGTCAATGACTTTGAGTCGCAATCAAAGTACTGAGAATGACTCGGATAGCGAAGCAGCAGCAGCATGCTCGGATAGCATTTTGTTGAGTTTATTCATTTTATTCACTAATATTATAATTTGTTTAAGTTTATTATTGTTAACTTTACATATGGTTCATTTATTATTAATTTTATTCTAAACTTGTTAGTTTTTAAAAATAAATTTGTTAATTTTTAATAATAAATTTTTTTTTTGTTAAAATTATAAACTATATTGGTAAATATAATTGTCTGTAAACAATTTCCTCTATATATGCATTAATAACCGAACTACGAGAAGTGCCGAAAACAGGCGATTTGTCCGCACGGTGCGGTGGCGCGTTATTAGTGTGCAAAGAAAAAGGCTGACCGTCGCGGTTCCGGGGGTTGGCAACCGTGACTTTGAGAGAGATTCTATCGATTCAGAGCCTCTGACTCTCGATCCTCGGATCATCGAACCGACCGGAAGAAGCGGTTTCATCGCGCGTTTGTCTCACGATGCGCGATCGACACCGGCGTTGCACGTTGATACGCTAAATATAGGAACTACGGCGACGAGATAAATCGTAGGTGCGAGTGAGTTACGACAGGAAGGGCCACTTTTTTTCCGCGGGATGATGCGCTCACACGCTTCCCACGAGACTCACGGCGCTTCGACACGTGTGTCCCGGCTACTCCTCCTCGCCACTTTGTGCGCTCCGTTCGACACGCTAAATCTATTTTTTACCGGCGTGTGTGTCTGTCTGCTTCACCCTCTCCTGGGGTTGCACGCTCTCGATGAACGTGCACTAACATAAATATTTGTCGAGGCCCTTGGAAGCCTGTCTAATCTTTCTCGGGGCTTGGAAAAACTATTGCAATATCGATCTCGGTTGTCGAAACGGATCCGCTGAGACACCCTCCCTCCGGATAATTACTAATTTAATCCTCAGCGCTCGTTTGGCGACCGTAAGGCGCCGCTGAAAATTGCTGCATCGTTGTTCTAAATATTTTTGACGTTATCAAATTTGTTTGTAGTTAATAAATTACTGAACATTTCAGTATTGTACGAGTCAATTGCACCGTTTTCATATGTATAACACGAAAAATATATACAGGGTGGCCCACATAACTCTGAACAGCTCAATATCTCGAAAACTATGCCATCGATTTTAAAGTTCTTAGTCTTAAATTGCATGGAACTGAAGGGCCTTTCTGACTACATAAACGTGAAGTGGCCTCCCTTCCCCTTTAACGGGGGAGGGGAGGTACCTTTGTAATTTTAAATGGAACCCCCTATAAAATGTTACATATTTAGATTCTACAGGAAAAAACAAGTCAATTTTGTCTGAAACATTTTTTTGTCAGATACTTCCATGATGAGATATAACAGTTTGAAGTTTCGAGTTGTAGGTACTTGAACCGCTCGGAAATAGCGTTATGGAATTATACGCGCTTGAGTCCTTTGCTTATTCGTGAAGAAATAAAATGTACTTTAAATTAAATGTTCAAAATGTCCACCACGGGCTTGTAAACATTTATTTACTCGAAACATCAAAGTTGTTCTAACATTTTTTAACATTTCGGGAGTCACTGAAGCGCAAGCGTCACGTATTCTTTGTTTCATATCCTCTTTTGTCGTCGGTGGTTCAAACATTACTTTGTCCTTTACATATCCCCATAAGAAAAAATCTAATGGTGTTAGATCGGGGGATCGAGGAGGCCATTGACGAGGTCCCCCACGACCTATCCATTTGTTCCCAAATTTTTCGTTCAAAAATTGCCTGGTGATGATTGCAAAATGTGGAGGAGCGCCGTCTTGTTGGAACCACATTTCTCTTCTAACGTGCAGTGGCACATCTTCCAAAAGCGCAGGCAAATGATTTTTTAAGAAATCACAATAACTTGCAGATGTTACAGTTTCTTGAAAAAAATAAGGTCCAATCACAAAATCTCCTATTAGGCCACACCAAACATTTAAAGACCATCGATGTTGAAAGGGAACACATCGCATCCAATTTGGGTTTTCCACGGCCCAATAATGCAGATTATGTCTATTTACATGCCCTGAATTCATAAAAGTGGCCTCATCGGAAAAAAGTATTTTGCACAAAAAGTCATTTTCCGCAACACCCTGCAGCCACTCACAAAATCTTACGCGGTGATCGTAATCTGCTATCGAAAGCTCTTGTGATAAAACCATGTGATATGGATGATACTTTTGCCGTTTCAAAATTCGTTGAATTGATGAACGACTAATATGTGATGTTTGTGCAAGTGTACGTTGACTAATATGAGGATTTAATGTAATTGCAGCAAGAATACTGGCACTATTATTTTCATTAGTGACAGCTTTACTAATGTAAGCCGCTTTTCTAAATTATGAAATGTTTCTAAATTATGAAGCGCGTATAATTCCATAACGCTATTTCCGAGCGCTTCAAGTACCTACAACTCGAAACTTCAAACTGTTATATCTCATCATGGAAGTATCTGACAAAAAAATGTTTCAGACAAAATTGACTTGTTTTTTCCTGTAGAATCTAAATATGTAACATTTTATAGGGGGTTCCATTTTAAATTACAAAGGTACCTTCCCTCCCCCGTTAAAGGGGAAGGGAGGCCACTTCACGTTTATTTAGTCAGAAAGGCCCTTCAGTTCCATGCAATTTAAGACTAAGAACTTTAAAATCGATGGCATAGTTTTCGAGATATGAGCTGTTCAGAGTTACGTGGGCCACCCTGTATATGTATAGAAGGGAAATATTCTAGGTGGGAAGAAATGTTTCGAGTTCAAATAGCTTCGAGGGCAAAGGGTTAACCCTTAGCGCTCGATTGGCGACCGTAAGGCGCCGCTGAAAATTGCTGCATCGTTGTTCTAAACATTTTTGACGTTATCAAATTTGTTTGTATTTCAAAAATTACTGAACATTTAAAAAAAATATATGTATATGGAAGAAATACTTTAGGAAATATTTTAGAAATATTGAGAATATTTTAGGTCGGAAGAAATGTTTCGTTCTGGAGTTGTGAAATCGCTTCGAGTGCAAAGGGTTTATAATTGTAAATTAAAAATATTAGAATCCGTCATGTCCCTACGTCTACTTCTCTAAAAAAATTTCTTATTCGGCACAAAAAAATTCAGCGCGTTTCATCTGCGACAAAAGAACGAGCAGCTGTATGTTCGAAAATTGTCCGGGAACGGAATCGAACGCAAAATAGGAGAAGCATTTAAAGAATTTGAAAACGCGGTTGTATTATTTTCTTTGAAGATTAGATTAGATTATTCGTTCCCATCGGGGTTACAATCCTTATAATAACAACATCCTTCCCTCCTGGCACCGCTTTTACCCTTATTTCTAACATAAAGTATTATTTATTTTCATTTGATTTCAATGATGCAAAGAAACGAATGCCCATATATTTTCTGTGTCTTGTAGTCTAATCACAGTCTCGTTTATAGTCTTTCGGCAGCGATTTTGAAGAAATTGACTGCCGGGGGTAGGAGATTAGGCCACCTCTCACCTCTCGATAATGCTCTCGTCTTAATTCGGCGAACCCGAGGGGTACGAAACGAAGCGAAACCATTTTACTGGCGGGGATCCTTTGTCCGGGCACAGCATTTGCTCCAATTTGTTCGGGAAATTCGGTTGGATGTTGCGGGGGTTGTTTCCGAGTGCGTCCGCGTCCCGTTCTATTACGTCACGTAAGAATAATGGCGTCGGAGGAGACGTTCCCATTGTGTTTGGTTCGTAGCCGCCGATACGGATAATGGACGCCGGAGTGGATACAGTACGTGTTCCAGTGTCTCCGGGCGGTGTCCTCTCGCTGTGAAAACTCTCTCTCTCTCTCTCTCTCTCTCTCTCTCTCTCTCTCTCTCTCTCTCTCTCCCTCCCCACCCCCGTGGAAAATCAGGAAATTGTCTGCGGCCGTTCGGCAAATGAAACGCGCGCGCGAGTCCTCGTGTATCGATTCGACGGATACCCGAGCACACCCGGTACGTGGAACGCGGACCGCGTCGAACGCATTAACGCGAGCGTAGCAAAGCTGTTGCGCACCGCCGACACGAAAGTGCAATGCACCGTGAATAGGCTGCCAGAGACGAACGCTATTATTCGGTGACAGTGATACGCGCGGCCGACCGCGTGAACTTCTCTTTCGGAAAACAGGCAACTCCCATCGTCGGACACACACGATTGTGTTGGCTGCCTTCCTCGCGCAACTCGCGTCCTTAGGCTGACCGTCAACGCCGACGGAAAACGGCAGTCAACATGATTGTCAACATGATCGTCTGGAGACTAGAGAAACCGGCGCACTTCCCCATTGAGAAATCGCTACACCTAAACTTTGTGACATTTCAGATTTTTTCCCGCCGAAACAGGAAAAGCTATCCATATGCAATTTTCTGCATTCGATTAGACATTATTTCGGCTTGCTTTGAGATTTTTTTCGTACATATACTTTGAAAATTGTCGGTGATACCTGGCTTTGAAGTCGGTGTCGGTTTTCGACCGAGAAAAATCTATCGCCACCTGAACTCTGAGACGTTTCGGATTGTTTTCGCCGAGACGATTCGACATATTCTTCGAGCATTCGACGATTCTGGGACCCGATATTCAATTGGAAACCGAGACTCAATTGGGACCCGATACTCGATTGGGATCCGGTACTCAATTGAGATCCGAAACTCAATTGGGACCTGATGTTCAAATGGAACCCGAGGCTCAATTGGGATCCAAAACTCAATTGGGACCCGAGGCTCAATTGGGATCCGAGGCTCAATTGGGATCCGAAACTCAATTGGGACCCAATATTCAATTGGAAACCGAGACACAATTGGGACCCGATACTCGATTGGGATCCGGTACTCAATTGAGATCCGAAACTCAATTGAGATCCGAAACTCAATTGGGACCTGATGTTGAAATGGAACCCGAGGCTCAATTGGGATCCAAAACTCAATTGGGACCCGAGGCTCAATTGGGACCCGAGGCTCAATTGGGATCCGAGGCTCAATTGGGATCCGAGGCTCAATTGGGATCCGAAACTCAATTGGGACCCAATATTCAATTGGAAACCGAGACACAATTGGGACCCGATACTCGATTGGGATCCGGTACTCAATTGAGATCCGAAACTCAATTGGGACCTGATGTTGAAATGGAACCCGAGGCTCAATTGGGATCCAAAACTCAATTGGGACCCGAGGCTCAATTGGGATCCGAGGCTCAATTGGGATCCGAAACTCAATTGGGACCCAATATTCAATTGGAAACCGAGACTCAATTGGGACCTGATATTCAAATGGAACCCGAGGCTCAATTGGGACCCGATACTGAATTAGGACTCGGTACTCAATTGGGATCCGAAACTCAATTGGGACCTGATATTCAATTGGAGCTCGAGGCACAATTGGGATCCGAATCTCAATTGGGATTCGTAACTCAATTAGAACCCGATATTCAATTGGAATCCGAATCTCAATTGGGATTCGTAACTCAATTAGAACCCGATATTCAATTGGAATCCGAGGCACAATTGGGATCCGAAACTCAATTGGGACCTGATATTCAAATGGAACCCGAGGCTCAATTGGGACCCGATACTGAATTGGGACTCGGTACTCAATTGGGATCCGAAACTCAATTGGGACCTGATATTCAATTGGAGCTCGAGGCACAATTGGGATCCGAATCTCAATTGGGATTCGTAACTCAATTAGAACCCGATATTCAATTGGAATCCGAGGCTCAATTGGAACGCGAGGCTCAATTAGGACTTGAGAAAAATCTATTGCCACCTAAACTTTGCGACGTTTCAAATTTTTTTTCGCCGAGACAGAAACAGCTATCGATACGCAGTTTCTTGCATTCGATTAGACACTATTTGGGCTTTTTTAAAGATTTTTTTCGTGCAAAGATTTTGAAAATTCTCAGAAGTATCTGGTTTTGAAGTCGGTTCTGGTTTTCTACCGAGAAAAATCTATCCCCACCTGATCCTCGTGACGTTGAGATTTTTTCCGCCGAAACAGACAGAAGTATTGACACGCAGTTTACTGCATTCGATTAGGCACTATTTGCGCTTGCTTTGAGTTTTTTCTCGTGCAAAGATTTCGAAAATTCTCGAAAATATCTGGCTTCGAAGTCGGTCCTGGTTTTCTACCGAGAAAAATCTATCTCCACCTGATCTTCGTAACGTTGAGATTTTTTCCGCCGAGACAGTAATAGCTATCGATACGCAGTTTCCTGCATTCGATTAGACACTATTTGGGCTTGCTTTGAGATTTTTTTCGTGCAAAGATTTCGAAAATTGTCGGGAATATGTGGCTTCGAAGTCGGTATCGTTTTCCGAAACTCAATTGGGACCAGAAATTCAGTTTGGACTCGAAACTCAATTGGGACCCAATATTTCATTTTCACATTTATACAGTTTTCCTCGTTCGATTGCTCATTGTTCACCCCTATTTCTACAACTTTTACCTCCTAAAAATTTCGGTAGTTTCTCAAGCTAAAAATGTCCTAAGTAATCCTCACAAATCAAGAATGATCAGTCACCGACACCAGGGTTCCCGAGATTTTTCTCTGCGGGGAAAGAGAAAGCTGTCGCGCGGTTTTTCGCATTCGATTGTCAGTGGTTTTGAACGCAGGTCGACCCCCTCCGTGTTCCGGTTTTTTTTTTCGCAACCCGCACGAACAACGGGTCGTTTCCTCTTCTCGCCGTGAGAATAGCATGGGGGACCGACCTCGGAACCGTTAGCCATCGGTTCGCGTCCGCTAAACGGTCCGCGGACCATTTTCCTCGGCGATAATTGGAGAGTCCAGGCCTGCATGAAGGCAGCTCTTTATCTGATTTTTCCTCCGCTACGACGTTTCTTTTGTCCTTTCTTCGAACGATTTCTCTCCTCGGGAGTGACGTAACCCGGGGACGAGCAACCGCGACTTCCGTTCGGAACGTGCACGCGACCGGATAGGAAAATTTCTGACGTGGAACGAACGTGGTGGATGCATCGACTGCTTTGCCGAGTTCAGCTGTGCTTTGACAACATTTTCCTTCTACTGTCATTTAAAAGCCGCGTCTGATCCCCGCCGCTAATGGCCGGCCATCAGCCATCACTATTGCAGCATTCTTAGACCCGACAAGCCTCAACCCCTTGCACTACGATTTATTTTACGGTCACAGTGATTAGCACCTTTTTGTAACTCGTAATTTCCTTTAAAAAAGGAGAAAATTTGTATCTATTGTAGCAGTACATGAACGCGTTAAATGCCAGAAATCAGTCCCAGAGATTCTTACGAAATCAGTGTAATTTAATTAATGAAAACGAAACTAGAAATTTAAAATGGGACTACTTTATTACAGGGGAGGCTGTCTTTTAACCCTTTTGAATTCTAAAGATCCTAACAAATTTCGGTTTATATATGTCACAATAAAAATGAATTTCTAGACCTAGTCAAAAATCACTGTCAGTCATATGTGACCGACGTGGCAGTTAACGTGTTAACAACGGCAAAATAGAATTTTATTTCGATTTAAAGGAAATTAGTAACGTACATACCGTCTTTTCTCGATATATGTCGCAAATACCTGGCTGATAAAAGTCGCAGAACTATCGTGAGGTCGAGTACGACGTTCATGTGGGTCGAAGAACAATAGTATCTCCTGGACGATATATGTCGCTGGCAAACCCGTCTTGGTGACAAATATCGAGAAAACACTGTATTCATTAGACTCTGTTCAGAATCTTCGTCACGAGCATGACTTGATATTGTAGGGCAAGGGATTAACACTAGATTTAAATGACAGTTTCTACATTCCTTAGTTTACAATTACAGTGAATTCTCGATATTTGTCAACAACGCGGGTCTTGTCAGCGTCGTGTATCGTGCAGGAGACATACCCGAGCCGTGTTATGTTTACTTCTTCGGGGACCGTCACTGGGTACACCTCGCGGTAGTGGGGATAAATCCGCGACGTTTATCATGCAGACCTTGACGACATATATCGAGAAATCGCTGTATTGTGACTGTAAAAATGCATTTATAAGAAATTTATTTAACACATTTATTCCTTGGAACATATATTACTTGCAAAAAATCTGGCTGAATATATTCTTGATATTTTTATAAAATAATCCAATCTGGCCAGTTTTAGTGTTCGGTAAACCTAGTTTTAATGATTCTCGGTTTACGTTACGTATCGCGATGCACATTCTGGAGAATTCTTCCACGTCTGCGTATCATTGACACGAGGTACTCGACGTATGTGTTCACGACGAATAAGTTTTCAAAGCGCGACGGTATCAACGGCGACTGGAAGATCCGATAAGAGGCTCCGTAAAAGTCTCGCGGCCGCTTATCAGCGATCGTAAACAGTTTTTTTACGGTGCCACCGTGGATGGTGTAGAATCGTTGAAATCGATCCCCATGCGCTGCCATTTCGGGTCAAGGAAAGAGCGGTGCCCGGGCGTGCTCCAGTTCTAACTTGGAGAACGCGTCGGTCGCACATGCAACTGAAATCAGGCACAAAATTTCACGAAATTTCTTTTTTTATTAATATACCTTAACACTAAACCTACCACCGCCGGTCGAAATGACCGGTTCCAGAGTTTTTATCTTACAAATTACTGAAATTATAAATATACATTTCGTGGGAAACGATTAAACAAGTATATTTAGTAGAGCATGTATTGCAATACATAAAGATACCTAAAGCCAAATAAATTCAATCTCGTCATTTTTATAACAAATATGCACTAAAAATGTCTATTTCACATTACTTTATAAAAATAACATGAACGTATCTATCAAAATTTGTAGCCATTTTTAAAATAATATGTACCCAAAGAAATTAATTTGTTAAATATTTACAATCTCAACGTTCGTAAATTGAAAATATTAGATTCCGTCAGTTTGACAGGTCCCGAAAAGTCTAGTGTTAATATTGTTATTTTATCATATTACGTTCTCAAATTGCTTCCCCCGCGGTGGGGCAAGTTGGTACGTTTTGGGTCCATGGAGTAAACTAACTATAACTTGAACGTATTTTCTCGAGGCATACTTTTTTGTTACGTGATTACAGAAATAATGGGATCCAAAACGAGCAAGAAGTCCGTCGATATTACCGTGCCGGAAAATCAACCAGGGCCTCAAAGAATGCCGAATAATGCAACAAATGGACGATCCAGGCAAAGGGACGAACCCAATTGCTCGGATCATAGACCCAGAGAACCTATAAAGGTAAGACACGATCAACTTATACACACCGGTAGTACCTCGGTACATGCACATTTGAGCAGCTCATTTGTCAAATCGATTAAGGGCCCGGTCTTCGTAGATTCGCGATAAGGTAGAGTGACTACGTTACCGTCAAAACATGGTTTCACGTGCCTCGAGTATTCGTCCTTATAGAAGAATATTTTTGGCTGGGAAAGGGCTCGTTCGAAAGAGGAAGATTCGATCTAGTGCGCGCTGGTCATGAGCTTACAGGATTATGCAGATATTTGGTAATACACTCGCCGAAATTTCTATACAGTCACTGTGTTTTGTAATGAATTCTTATAATTATACCATTACCGATGAAAAATTTGTATTTGGTAGCATTTCGGGATTACATAAAGAAAGCATACACGCCGATTTCAAAACATAAGTATAACATTTATTGATAAAAGAAAACAAAAATATAATTTTACACACAGAACAGACTGCGAAATTTCTATAATGTCAGTTTCGTTTTATACGGATAAAGTTGAAATTAACAATTGTTTTTTTATTATATCTATTTTAATATTTAGTGTAACCTACATTTTTTTGAATTACATTAAAAATGCGATTGGGCATTGACGAAACTAACTTTTGTAGCGTTTCTGTTTTAACAGACGCCCATGCTTCAGTCACCGCATCCCTTAGTTCGCTAATGGAGTTGTATTGTTTGCAGTTTTTATAAACTTGTCGCGCAATGATACCCCAAACATGTTCAATAGGATTTATGTCCGGAGAACAAGCAGGCCATGGCAAAACATTGATATTTCTTTCAAGAAGCCACTGCTTTGTGTGCTTCGACGCGTGCACTGCAGCATTATCATGCTGATAAATAAAATTCGCATCTTCAATATTTTCTGTAAAGGGTATTAGAACCATGTCTAACAAATCCGTATAATTTCTAGAATTCATTTTGTGTTTTATGAAACACACTGGAGTCCTTTTGTCAGCTTTGAACGCAGCCCATATCATTAGGGAACCACCGCCAAAGTTACGACTCGTTGTCACACTTTTCTCATTTCTCAGATCATGCCAATAATATTTACAGCCATCAGGCCCATCCAAATTGAATTTTTTCTCATCTGAAAAAATGACAGACTCCCACTCTTTCGTCCAGGACATGTGTGCCCGTGCGAAATCAAGACGGGCCTGTTTATGTGTTTCTTTAAGGCCTGGTTTACGTTGCATTTTTGTCCACACAAATTGCCCAGAATAATTTAAAAGTTGTTGCACACGTCTTCTTGTTACTGGGAGCTCCAATTCAGCTCGCAATTGTGCTGCATTTTTCGTTTCCTTAGCCGCAGACCTCATTAATAATGAATGTTGTTTCTTTGACAATTTTTTATTACCACCTTTAAAATGATAATAATAACATTGCTTTATTCAGCCTCACGGCCAAGAATTGGACTCGGTTTACAATAACCTATGATTACAAAAAATAACTATCTTATCCACACATTAATCTCTCTCTCTCTCTCTCTCTCTCTCTCTCTCTCTCTCTCTCTCTCTCTCCTTCTCTCTTCGACTCACCCATCCCTACCCTGACTACTCTACCTATATTCTGCCTGTTCCTATTCTTATTCCGATTTTTGCACCATTTCCTACTCTGTTATCTTTGGTTTACGCTTCCTTATATTACCTTTATATTTCTGCTCGCTTATCTCTCTTCTTTCTGAGCTTTTGAAGCCACGCTTCAACATTTGTATCTATCCTCCCACTCACTATGTCCTCCATCCTGATCCTTCCCTCCATTTCCCTGCATTCTCTTGTTAGATGCTCCAGATTGCCATACCTGTCCCCACACAGGTCGCATCCTCTTGCTTCGTCTCCCAGCCAGTATTTGTTCCAGTTTTCTGCATTTCCGCATCTTACTTGGGCTACTAACTTTTGACTTTCCCCTCTTCCCTCCTTACTTAGGTATTCTGGTAACTCTGCCACTCTTATAAACTTGTACCTTTTCTTATATTTTGACTGCTCTATCCTTGTATATTGTTCTTACCGTTGTACCTCAATGTCTCTCTCCTTTAGCTTCTCCGCTACCTCCATCTCTAGCCTTATCATCTCTTCCACCCCTGCTTGGCTCCATCCGTTTCTCTTTAAGTATTCCTCCCTTTCTTTCCCGCTTTCGCCCTGAACTTTCCCTGATTCCTTTTCCTTCAGACATTCCTTGACTATCTTCCTCCCTGCTCTGTTTCTTACTCCTTCCGTGTATTTCCATGCCCTAATTCCTGCCTTTACTCTAAGCCTCGCCCTTTTTGTTTCTTCCAGTACCAAGTATCCTGGGGTACGCACGTCCAAACCAAGTGTCCACTTTATATATTTCAGCTGAATCCTTTCTACTTCTGTTCTCTCCTTAAAGCCCCATAGCTCTACCCCGTATAGGAGTACCCCCAGTACCAACGTATCAAAGAGAAACATTCTCATTTTAAAATCATTTTTAAGTTTCCTTTCGCCGATTCCCCATACTTGATTTAGGACCACGTTCGCTCTCTTTATCCTTTCCTTTACGCGACCTGCTATCTTTCCGTTGCTTTCAAACTTTATTCCTAAATAACAGAATTCCTTGACTTCCTCTACCGTTTCCCTCTTCCAGTTCCGTGCAGTTTTCTTCTTTTTTTCTCTCCCTCTCTTAAAAATCATTATTTTAGTCTTCTCCGTGTTTAGCGTCAATTCCTTTTTGTCCAAGTACCTTTCCAGCCTCTTCATCATGCATTTCAAATCTCCCTCTTTACTTGCTACCGCCACCACATCGTCTGCATAGGCTAGGGACCAGAATCTTTCTTCACCCACTCTTATTCCTCCCACCAGTCCTTTCCTGAATTCTTCCTCCATTTCGGCTATACCTTTAAAATGATTTTTTCTGTAATTTTCACGATGCTTTTTCTTCAATTGTTAGTACTTTTCCTCTCGGCATTGCACTACACGCGAATCAAATTATAAAAAACAGGATTTCTATAAGTTCTAAAACTAATACTTTTAGAATGTTTGCAATTTCCCGTAGTTCTCTGCTCAGAATCCAGAGAAACACTAAGTGACTTTATAGAAACTTCGCACTTGCGTTCTGCACCACGCAGAAATAATTTAAAAACAACGTAAATAGTAAACAATGCGGTCTTGAGTGTGCGGTCCTTCTATCCGAGTGTCAACAAAGCACAAGGCCAGATACGATAAAGCAACAGAAATTGTAATATTTTAAAAATATCTATGAAAATGACGATGACTTTATAGAAATTTCGGCGAGTGTATAAGCGTTAGAAGTATGCCAAAAATTGACTCTGCTAAGTAAAGCGAAAAATATCGATAATACAGAGCAAAATGTGTGACAAGTTTAGTCACAGACTTAAGACCCGTCGGATAGAGACCAAGACGGATGTTAAGTCTGTGTCTGAAGGGTGTGAATGGAAATTATTAATTAAAAAGTCACGTGACTAACCCGGGTCCTTAACTCCATAAAACCGAAAATGTTGAAGCGTGACGAAATGATATACAGTGACTCCCACTAATATTCGGACGCTTTTAAAAATCGCATAACTTTGTCAATATTGGGCGCTACTACTTGAATTTTTTTGAGAAGTTAGAACAATTGAATCGCTACATAAAAATTTTAAAGTGTACGTTTCAATTATACATGCTCTGAATGTTTCATCTAAATCGGTCAACGTTGCAATGAGCTACAAACGTTTAACGATGAAAGCTTAAGGGTCAGGGGATTTCGCCCTTATGTGATCATTTTGAAACATCCGTAGCTCATTGCAACGTTGACCGATTTTGATGAAATATTCAGAATACGTATAATTCATACAGACTACAAATCGTACTTTCTAAATTTTCAATGTACGTCCACGGAAAAAAGTTGGAAAATACAACTATTAGTATTTTCTCTGCAATTTCGGCCAATTGCAATTTTTGTAACAAATTTTTTTCACTTTATGTAGCAAACCAATTGTGCTAACTTCTTTAAAGAAATCCAAGACGTATGGTCAAATATTAACAAGGTTATACGATTTTCAAAAACGTCCGAATATTAGTGGGAGTCACTGTATACACAGGCTCACAAAAGTATTATCCTTTAAAACAGTACAACTTTTTTTAAATTAGCTCAAACGACCTGATTTTTTTGTAGCAATTAGAAGAATTGGTTTTCTAAAGAATGTGCGAGAAAGATTTTGAAAAAATTGCAATTGGTGAGAATTACATGAGAAAATAAAAATGGCACTTTTTACAACTTTTTGACACATGCTGAAAATTTCGTCGAAATCGGTTAATATACACACGAGTTGTAAATAATTAAAAGCGCTGAAAATCGTAGTTTTTCATTCCGATGTGTGCCATTCTTATCTGCGTCAACCGATTTCGATGAAAGTTGAGGTACGTGTATAACCAACATAGATCTACAACACGCACATTTAAAATTTTCATTACAGGCTCAAATAAAAAAAGTTGTAGAAAGTGCCATATTTATTTTCTCGTGTAATTCTCACCAGTTGCAATTTTTTCAAAATCTTTTTTGCACATCATAAACCAATTCTTCTAATTGCTCGAAAAAAGACAGGACTTTTACTCTTTATACTGTTTTAAAGGGCGTTTGAATACTTCCATTGACTTTGATCGAAGGCTTCGCAATTTTGCGCTACAACATAACTCATAGCTGTGTTCGCCAATGTTGCGCTACAACATAACTCATAGCTGTGTTCGCCAATGTTGCGCTACAACATAACTCATAGCTGTGTCCGCCAATGTTGCGCTACAACATAACTCATAGCTGTGTTCGCCAATGTTGCGCTACAGCATAACTCATAGCTGTGTTCGCCAAACGTTATCGTTTCAATATTCACTCGCTACTATTATTACGGGACAGAGGCTGTAATATTGTCACAATAAGATATCAAAATATAGATTTTTGCCATCTCCGACCACCGCTCCGGTACAAGGAGCGCAGAAAGAGCATGAGGCCCGCGCGTCTAGCTTAGCGTTACACAATCGGCTGGCCGTGCACGTGCGCGTACTATTCTGAGCCTGACCTAGGAGATATGCTACGTGTTTGACGCGTTTAGGATGGTCGAAAAAAATGAAACTTAAAGATAGTGCACGATAACGCAGCCGTTTGAACCAGCCTTTGGCCCGTACAACAATTTACATTTTCGAATCAGTATTGTCTCACGGATACGCTCTCGAGAAACGGTTTCCGGTTTCCCAAATTTTTCACTTGAATCAAGACATCGTTGTCTTCCATAAACAGTACATTCTCGATATATGTCGCCAAGAGTTGCATGATAACAGTCGCGTATATATCCCCACTACCGCGGGGTATACCCCGTGAAGGGCCACGAAGCTCGAGGGGCCTCGGACGCCGAAGAGTAGAAACATAACTCAGGTATGTCTCCTGGACGATACACGTCACTGGCAAGACCCCTGTTGTTGACATATATCGAGAATTCACTGTACTTTGCTCCAGTTTATTACAATTGACATAAAATCCGCAGCTTAGTACCGTCGAAGTTAACTGGATCACAATATAAGGCGAGAAATTCGCTAACTAACAATTGTCCTTAATAACGCTGATCGTTTCTACGAAGGAAATCAATGAACCTCGCGTGTTAAAAATGTTATCGTCTCTTTAAGAGTGCTTGAATATTATGTGACCGTCTACCGGACTTGAAAAATTCAATTTTGTCCAGGAGAAACGGGTTTCCATATATGTCGCGGGCAAGACCCCCGTGTTGTTGACATAAATCGAGAGTTCGGTATTGTCGGAGGTTGAACGACTCTGTTTACCCGGATGATCCGGCGTGTCGTTGGCCAAGTTCTCGCGGCTCACGTGGTCGGTCGCGCGCAGGCTTGTCTCGAGCATCGAAAGTTCGAACTGTCGCTCTCGACGAGTCGCGTAATCGTGTCAGCGTATTATCGTGAAATGCTGCGAGCTAGACGAAACTTGATATTTCCTCGATTGAGCAACCCCGGCAGCTGTCATGCACCAGATACGCCGCGCCGGCACAGTAGCACGCGAACGGGAGAAAACAGTCGACTGGAGAGAAAGAGAACGCCGACCGGAGCTCGGTGGCTAGGTCTTGCTCGCGAGAGCCTCTTCCTTTCGTTTCCGTTCGACGGAAGCGGCCGGAAAGAGGAAAAGAAACCGAGAGAAGCTCTGCCACGCTTCTTTCAACGGTTGCGTCGCGTTTCGATCCGATACTCGTCCCATGTACAGCGTTTTTCTCGATACATGTCAACAACACGAGTCTTGACAGCGACATACATCGTCCAGGAGATACTTTGATCCACGCTAACTGTCGTACCTGACCCGTATTATACGTGTACACCGTGTATACCTTGCCCCGTCCGTGTATAATATATAATAGAATAGAGAAATATAAAATAGAGATGTCACTGTATATGGAAGACAACGAATGCCTTGATGCAAGTGAAAAATTCGGGAAATTGGAGGTGTACCCCGCGGTAGTGGTGATAGTTCTGGGACTTTTATCAGCCAGGTATTTGCGACATATTCTCAGTCTTCCTGTCATTCTCGCAGTGTTCATGTCATTGTCGTTCATTAGTCATACGTTCATTATGAATTTTATGACTTAATGACATGACTCTTAGTTTTCCAGCTAGGGCTGTGTATTTCGAATGGGACGCTCGGCGACAACCTCGAGTTCGTCTAAGAGACAGTCACCAGAACAACGCAACTGACTCGTAACGAGAATTCACTGTACAACGCTCGTAACACATGAACGACAGGGAACACGGCAAAACGATGAATTAAACCCCCCCTAATTTGGCCCACACTACGCGATAAGAATCATCGAGTGGTCAGCATTGTTCGTAGAAATCCGAGAATCACTCTAATTAACGAGCGCGGCCCGCTTTCATGATGGTTGGGGAACACTGCAGAATTGCACTCGAAGGCTCGTGCTTCGCGAACATAGAGATACTCAGCGAAACTATGAAGCAAAGTCCCCCTAATTTCGCCCACACTACGCGATAAAAAACGATACAGGGATTAACAATACGAGTGTATCGGAGTTAATAAGCGCTTTCAGAAAATATATGCTCGGTGACTCACGGTGTCTGCACGGTACGCGATCCGCGAACTTGTTCGCGCCTACATAGCCAAGCCTTATCGATCCCCGTTGCGTTTCTAGAGCGGGAAAACGCGGCGTGCACTTTGTTTCCTGGAAAGAGGCTATTTTTACACGCGCATTACGCCCGTTGTACCACTTTGCTCGCCGCGCGATAACGATCTTCGCCGAAACCACTGCGCGGACCCTCGGCTGCAACGATTCACACCGGATCGATCAAATCTTCTTCCAACTTCCAGCTGCACTCTACCATACATACAGTACTGGACAAAATAAAGTACGCACCTCGAATATTTTTACAATTACGTTTATAACTTCGTAGTTTTTACAGGTATAATAATTATGTATTTGCACAAAAAGAAGGTTTCTTAGTCTACTTTTAGGTTTTAACAAAAATAATTTCAAAAACATTTAACATTTTTCAATAGACAGGTCCGTTACATTTATAAGGATATTTTCTTTGGACAAAATAAAGTACGCGTGTGATAATAACAGTCAAAATTAAGTTCTAATTGAGAACTAGTATTTTGTATGGCCGCCCTTTGCTCGTATGACCTCTTGCAAACGCCGAGGAATGCTCTCGACGAGATTCCGGATGTGCTGTTCGTCGATGTTTCCCCACGCCTTCTCCAAAGCTTCGAATAACTTCAATTTATTGGTTGCGTCACTGTGGTCAACTTTCTGGTCCAAAATGGACCACAGATTTTCGATTGGATTTAAATCCGGCGATTGTGCTGGCCAATCTAGCACTTTGATCCTCGAAGCACGAAAGAAAGCAGCAGTTTTATGCGCGGTATGTTTAGGATCGTTATCTTGTTGGAAGATAAAGTCATCTTCCAGACCAATCTTTAGCAGAGATTCCTCTAAATTCTCGTTGAGGATGTCAATGTATTTGTCTGCTGTCATAATACCATCGATTTTGACGAGATTTCCCACACCCGACCACGCAAAACACCCCCACACCATAATACTGCCTCCTCCATGCTTGACAGTTGTTTGGACATTTTTATCCAGAAGCTTCTCGCCGGGCTTCAGCCAAACCCGTGTTCGTTGTTTATGACCAAACAAGTCATACTTACTCTCATCACTCCAAATAATCTTTTTCCAGAAGTCCACTGGCTTATCGACGTATTTTTTTGCAAATTGGAGACGTTTCAATTGATTAACTTTTCGAATTAAAGGGCGACGCTGTGCAAAACTGCTCCGCAGCCCAGCTTCCCGAAGTCTCCTGCGCACGGTTCGTTCAGAAATGTTGAGTTGCACATAGGGATTGCAATACCGGACCAAAAATGCAATACCGGTATTCGGTATTTTTTTAAACGTTGTACCGGTATACCGGTATTAATACCGGTACTAGGAATTTTCATGAAGGTACAAAAACTCAGTTGTTTAATAGGAAAAAAAAATAACTAATTTATTGATTCGATATTTTTGAAATGTGATTGTAAAAAACATAATGCATCTATTGAACTGTCATTAAGCCTTGAACGTATTTTTCTGCACAAATTACCTGCAGTTGAAAATGCTCTTTCCGCATCCACGCTGGTTGGTGGTACTGTTAATAATGAGCGATATACTTGCTCTAAATATTTGCCTCGATGTCCTTCATCCTCTAACAACTCGGTCTCTCGTCTGATGGTTTTGGATAAATCTATTTTTTGTATTATTTTTGTATTATTGTTCGTAGCAATTTTTTTATCTATAGCTAATTGTAATTTCTTCTCGAGAGATAATTCTTTTTCGATATCAACATCAACATCATCTTCAACGAATTCTTCTGGATAGGTTTGTGTTTGGTTTTCATAAATGTTTTTGTGGAAATTGACGACGAACTTAATTAAATTTGACCTTGTTAGTTTCTTTTCTTCCTTTCCGTTTTCTTTTTTAAAGTCGTTATAATTATGTAAATACCTTAAAATATTTTCTAGGTCACTATGCCTTTCCTGTATACGAATTTTCAATGCACTGTATAATTCCTCAGACAGTGGCGTGTCCTGATCTTTAAGTGATTGCAACATAAAATTTATTGCTGCATTCGCTGTTAATAAGTTGGAATCCTTCCGACATAATGCTTCCACAGTCAGTTTTATTGGATGCAGAGCTGATACAGTTTTTGATATTAAATCGAATTCATTATCGGGAAAATTAATTTGTAAATTTAAGTCAATTAATGCTTTCTGAATTGGATTTTTTAATTTCAAAAATCGTTCCATCATCAATAACAAACTGTTCCAGCGTGTTTTAGAATCTAATATTAGCATAAGTTCTTTTTTTATTTCAGTAAGTACATATTTTTGTAAAACAGCACTTTTAGTAGGGGAACGTTTAAATATTTTAACAACTTTTCGAATTTTCTTAATTATGGGAAGCAATTCTTGGTAGGTTAATATTTCGTCCTCGTTACTATTATCTTCGTCATATTCAAATGAGGTACTTTCAACAATTGTAGTACTATTTTCTTCATTGTCACTCTCTTCGAAATCAGAATCAGAAGTTTCTAAATCCAGAGTATTTTGCTTCTTCTGCTCTTGATTTTGTTGATATAGCACACTGATTACTCCAAGTTGAATTCCATGAGCATAGCACAATTGCTGATTTGCATCAATCAACTTCCCAACTTTTTTCATCACCGTTGCTCCATCAGTAGTTATGCAGACAATATCTTCTTTTAGAGATAATCCATGTTCCTCCAATTTGCAGTTGACTACTTCTACACATTTTGTAGCTGGCATACTTCCTGAGACATGTGTGAGTCCTATATTCCAAATTTTCTTTTCTGAATGAATATTTATATTTAAATAACGTCTATTTCGTACACTTGTCCATTCATCAAATGTGAGACTAAATTTTGTACCATTTAATTTTAATTCTGTTAATTCTTTTTTCAGAGAATTGCGAACACTGTTACTATAGTTTATAACAGTTCTTCTTATAGTATTAATAGATCTTGGAATATTTTTGAAACCTCTTGCAATCAGTGACTTTCTCAATTCAATTGAAGTACAAAACACTCTGAACGGCAAACCATCTAATGCTGTCATTCTAGACAGAACTTCATCGAAACAGTCGGTTTTTCTATTGAAAAAATCTGTAATTTGCGATGTCTTTGGTTTCGTAATATCATTTTTAGGTGAGTTAGAATTTGTCTCGGATTCTTTTCTTTTCAATAAATTAATATTATGTAGTGTTTTTAAATGTGTATGTAGTCCGCTTGTACTTCCTCCAAAAACTTTAATTATCCTCGAACATGTTTTGCATCTCGCCAGCATACTTTTTTCATCATATAAATAGTAAAACCAAGCCGAAGTATTATCGGCAGATTTTCTATGTTCTTTGAAGTCATTCGTATTATTCATTACGGATAAATGAAACTAAAAACATATACATACGTTACACGTGTAAATATTTTGAACAATGAAGCATAATATATAATGTGTCCTTACCTATGAAAAAGAAACTCACCAATTTAAAAAATATCTAAATGTATAATATAAATATTTAAAACACTGCGCACAATTTCACTAGGACAAACGGAAGAGACAATTCGTTCGCAGTCGAGCGACAACTGAACTGTGTTCATCGAGATACGCGCCTTTACAGGCAGAAAAATGCCTCAAACGTTGTCGTTCATCGCCACAATGTTGCAAAGAATACAGCGGCATCGATACCACGCCGAAAAGAGCGCAGCGGCATCGGTACCACACCGAAAAGAGCGCAGTGGCTTCAGCAGTCACCGCGGCAATGTGCTTTGATCGGCAAGCACAGATACACACATCATGAGCGGCGAACGTATTTCAAATAAGAGCAAATGCCCCAAAAAAATATTTATTATTTATAGCTAATACCGAAAATACCGGTATTTTAGCTTAGCAAATACCGGTTTCACGAAATTGCAAAATAGCACGAAATACCGGTATTCGGTATACCGGTATACCGGCATTGCAATCCCTAGTTGCACATTTTCCCTGATTACACGACTAGTAACAGTCGGATTTTTCTTCGTTTCCCGGATAATTCTACGATCCTCGACTGAATTTGTCTTCCTCTTCCGTCCGCGACCGATCTTATCGGCTACTGTGCCAAGCTCTACAAATTTTTTGTAGATCTTTCTGACCGCTGCTTCACTAACATTGCACTTTTCACCGATTTTCCTATTCGAGAGACCCTTTTTCCGGTCGTTAACTATTAATTTTCGAATTTGTACGGAAATTTGTTTCATTTCTATGTTATTCGCAATTGAATGATACAATCTTGCCTCTAAGAGCACTGATGGGTAACTGAAACTGTATTAATACGTTTATTTGTAAACATTCTTGTATCTCCAACGGCAAGAAAAGGTATCCTACATGCCATTATTGCTGAAAGTAAATAAACACTCCAGTGCGTACTTTATTTTGTCCGAGGAAAATATGACAACAGACGTAACGGGCTTGAATAATGTACGATGTTTCATGTTTTTCGAATTATTTCTCATTGAGTTTAAAAGTAGACTAAGAAACCTTCTTTTTGTGCAAATACATAATTATTATATCTGTAAAAACTACGAAGTTATAAACGTAATTGTAAAAATATTCGAGGTGCGTACTTTATTTTGTCCAGTACTGTATAACGGCGTATCAGGAACATGGAATTAGGGTACTCTTTATGGTATAGAAATTGCAAAAATTGCAGTTCATCGATCGCGTCGAAGCCGGTCTCGTTTCTCCAGCGGAGGAAAATCTTTTGCCACTCGAAGTTCGCGATATCTGCGATTTTTCTCTCAGAACGGCGAACAAGCTATCATCATGTAGTTTTTCGCATTCGATTTGATAACGTTTGCTGTAATTTCAGTAATTTTTTCATACAATAATTGCAAAAATTATCGGAGATTGGTGGCACCGAAGCCCGGAGGATTTCTTTCTCGTTTCTTGAACGTATTGAGGCAGAGGGAAACATTTGGGAACGGTGGTGTCTCTCCGGTGGGAAAGAACGAGTGTACCGTTCGCCGGCGAGTTTGCACAGGTGAGAGAACCGCGTACCGGTCACTCGTTGCCGTGGCTAACTGTAGTCGCGTCCGTCTTGCGCTTCGCTCATACCTAACTGTCCCAGACGGACGATTTCGTTTGTCTGAGTCGAGAGATCGAATCCAGACAACAGAGACAGCGAATGACGAAGATCTCTCTCTCTCTCTCTCTCTCTCTCTCTCTCTCTCTCGGCTGCGATCTTGCAAAATCTCTAGACGGCAGGTGCGCGAGCCACTTGCAAGTCTTCTCGCTCCTCGCGGCGAACACCTGCCTCTCGATGGTTCTCCTCTTGGTCCGTGATCTTTTATTTTCTCGCGGGTCCGGTCAGGTTGCTCGCAGATACCAAAGAATTCTCTAGCAAGAGCCCCGTGAAAAATCCACGTTGAAAAAATCTGTAAAAATAGAAAATCGTAGAAAAAAATTCTGTAAAAATCTCCTCGGATACTTCCAGGTGTGTAGCTCGAAGCTTCGGAGTCTGCTTTTCGGTAAAAATCGACATAGCAATTTTTTCGCGAAAGACGAAATTAACACTAAACCTACGAAGCATTAAAATTATTTGGTGAACGTCAACTTGTCAAAATGGCAACACTAAATTTATTGTGAATGTCCGTAATATACAATATAAACAGATGCTTGGACAAAAGTAACCACTCCATTAATTTCCATAAATGAATTTTTACGATTCCATTTACGATTTTTCCGATTCCAAGGACATTTAATTTTTGCATTGTTCCTCGCTAGAATTGCACTGTGCGCAGGCGCCAGAAAAATCAGGCTACGCAGTGGCGAGGCTAAATACAGGTGGAACATAGATATCTCGATCAGTTATCGGGGCTTGTGATTTTCGTACGATGAAGAGAGAGTCGGACCTCACCTCGGCAGCCTTGACCGTGTGATTTAACGACGCCGATGCACGCGCGCAACACGATGCGATGCACAAGCTCGCGCGTGCATCGCGTGCACTCTTGCGGGCCGCCTGCAATTAAAACCCCATTCCCTCGGTCGTAAAACGCCGGTCGGTTTCTTTTCCTCCGCTTTTCCCGCGGCGAAATTTCGAAAAATTATGCGCGATAAACGCACGGTCGCGACAGCACGCCGATTTTATGCATATAAAAATGAGCGGACCGAATGCGAAACATTTGAAGAATCTAAAAATATTGCTCCTCTGTTATCAAGTGTACAAAGTCGCCGAGAGAGGAAATGAACGTCTACCTTGCGATTTATACGGATAATTAGACAGCGGATGTTTATGCGAAATAAAACTTTTCTACCTGAGTTCCAACAAACTGCAGCGAAATAAATAGTTATTCTCTACCGAATAATAAATACAACCGATGTATTCTGCTTTGCAATAATGACAAGACCACATCTATTCTTCCACATCTACTCATACTATTTTTATTCTAACATGCGCCTTGGTAAAGAAGTTCATTCAAAAATTTCTGATGAAAGCATTTTTATAATTTCAGTAATTGTGAAATAAATAATCAGGAACCAGTCATTTCGGTAGTTCTACTGTTGATAATGTGTTCAACAGGCTGAAAATAACGCGACAATAGTTTTAAATCGCTGGCAGTTCTAGTGTTAATATATTCAACAGACTGAAAATAATGCGACAATGTTTTAAAATTGCTCTAATCTCTTCGCTGTTCTAAATCACACCAGCTCGCATTTTGTCCTAAATGCATAAAATCCGCAGTCTACTGATACTATTCAATTTGCATAAGAAATTTCAGTCTACAGATCAATTATTCCTACACACGCAAGAAACGTGAATTTTCACGGAACGCATGCGTTGTTTTCATCCGGCTACGATGATTAAGAAAAGTAACGAATGTCTGCGTAGCTGCTGTGTCGCGCAATTAATGTAAACTATGCTGATTTTGCATGAAGAGATCCCCGGTTTAGTGCATTCTTGCTACCACGTTGAAAAATTCGCGTGTGACGTGGTCGCGGCGACACAATGAAAACCTCGGAGGACTCTCTCTCTCTCTCTCCCCCACTCTCTCTCTCTCTCCCACTAACTCTTGCGTGTATATATGTATATATCGCTGTTAAAACGAGCTTACACGCGTAGACAAAGGATATTCGCGAACGACCTACGTCGCCGGTCAAAGTGTTAGACATGGCTTTGCAGCGTGAGCCGGTCATGCGAGGAGAGAGAGAGAGAGAGAGAGAGAGAGAGAGAGAGAGAGAACAAGAGTTAGTGGGAGAGAGAGAGAGAGATAACAAGAGTTAGTGGCGGAGAGAGAGAGAGAGAGAGATAACAAGAGTTAGTGGGTGGGGAGAGAGATAACAAGAGTTAGTATGAGAGAGAGAGAGAGAGAGAGAGAGAGAGAGAGAGAGAGAGAGAGATATGGAGAAAGAAAAGACGAGTTGTTTCCGCATGAATCATCGCGCGCGACGAATGGGAGGGACGCGAGGGACGCGATCGAGTCGGTTTATTAATTAATCCGAGGCACGAGTCATCTGTTTGCCTCCGCTAATTACAGCTGGCAGCCGCTCGAATTCCATCGGCGAGGCTTTCCCGACCGAAAGAATCTCTTTTTCCCGGCGAGAGATCGATTCGGCTTGGAGGATCCTCTCTTTCTCTTTCTTTCACTTCATCGCGATCTGGCGGGGAAACGAAAGCAACGCGAGTAGAATGCCTGTTAATGGTTCTCGAAAGGCCGGTCTCGGACGCGGAGGAAACGAAGGCTATCCGCTCGCGGGAACGGAATCGATCACGGAACGTTCCGCCGCGATTATCCGCACGAAACCGCACGATCCCGCGTCCTTGTTCCCGTCCCGTTTCGTCAGTTTTGTTCCGTCCTTCTCGCTCCACGTCGAGAAGCGTCTTTTGTCAGAGATCTCTGCCTCGGCCTCCGACTTCCATCCGATTCCACGCGAGCACACGACAGCGTCTCCCTAGACATTTTTTCTGGAAATATCGAAGGATCTGTCGTTTCAACGAGCGGGTTACTCAAAATTACAAATATTCTACTACCCGTAGGAATTTTTTCACTGGAAAATCTAGAAAGTTGCCCCAGTTATAGTATTTTTAGCAGACTCTGCTTTCGTCGATGCGTCTCTGCCTCATTGAGCGCGATTAAGAATTTTTTTTCCGGAGAAATCGATGGAGCTTTCGTTTCAACGAGCAGGTTGCTCAAAATTACGCATATTGTACTACCTGTAGGAATTTTTTCACAAGAAAATCTGAAAAATTACCGAAGCTATAGTCTATTTCCCAGACGCTGCTTTTCTGGATGCGCCTTGCCATCAGTGAGAGCGATTAAGAATTTTTTCCGGTGACATCGATGGAGCTTTCGTTTCAACGAGCGGGTTACTCAAAAATTACGTATATTGTACTACCACCAGGAATTTTTTGACAAGAAAATCTGGAAAATTGCTCTAGTTGTAGTGTTTCTTCCATATACTGCTCTCATAGATGCGTCTCTGCCTCGTTGAGCGCGAGTAAGAATTTTTTTCCGGAGAAATCGATGGAGGTTTCGTTTCAACAAGCAGGTTGCTCAAAATTGCATACATTCTACTACCCCTAGGAATTTTTTCACTGGAAAATCTGGAAAATCGCCCAAGCTATAGTCTTTTTCCCAGACGCTGCTCCCGCAGATGCTCCTCTTTTCCAGTGAGCATTTCTTAGCGTTCCGTTAATCCGGGCACCAGGGGTGCATTCAGCAAATAAAATTGCGTGACACATACCTGGCTTTGCTCCACAACTTTCGAACCGTCCTTATTTCCGGGTTGGGGATTCGCACTCCCGCGAAATTCGAGGGAAACACTGTCCGATCGAGCGGGTGATTCAAGCCTCGGGAATTCGGTGTCGCAGCTGCACCTGCGAGAGCTCATCCTTCGAGTCGCGAATTTCTTGGTATTCCGATATCGTGCGATAGGCGAGCGCAGATTTTTCATCGGGGTCCGCCGACGCATATCAAACCCGGGATAAATCATTGGTCGATCGACGCTGCACCGTGGATTCCGATGTTCAGCGATTTTCAAGGAAAGATTCTATCGTAACCAACGAACGCTGGACCTACCGAGGATCGATAGCGATTAACAGACTCGGAGATTTTTATGCAAAATACAAATTATACAAATCACGAGACGCAGGGGCTGCCGTAAACGTTTCGTTTTCCAATAATTTCAGTGAGCAGAAACTAATACAGTAAGATTTCTAGATTTTTTAAAATATTTTCTGCATTTCAGTCGTTTTTTAGCATAAAATCCGCAGTATAGTGATTAAAACTGGTCAGCGTTGGCTTCGAAAAATAGCAACATTGAATTAATTTCGATAGACAATTTGTATAAGCTTGACAATCGGTAATGTCCTAGGAGCGCATCTTTAACACTAGAACTGTCGAACCAGTCAAAATGACTGGTTCCTAATTTTTTCTTTCACAATTACTGAAATTATAAAAATGTTTTCATCCGAATTTTTTGAATGAACTTCTTCATTGAAGCACGTGTTAGAATAAAAATGGTATTAGGTTCGAATAGATGTAGTCTCGTCATGATTACAAAGCAATGTTCATCAGTTGTACTTCTTACTCGGTAGTTCTAGTATTAAAATATCAGTGATCCCTCGTCTCGTTTTTCACGGGTCGGGAGTGACCCAGTGCTCGCCTGCAGACTCGCCGCGATCGATTTGGAATTGCAAACAAGTAATCCGATTGAACGGCTTCCCCGAAGCGGTCTGAACGATCCTGTTCTCTTCATTTCGCCACGGCCGAGCGTGTCTCTCCCGCGCTCTCTCTTCTCTCTCCTCTTTGTTTCTGCACGGTATCGGTCGCGATACCGCGATATCCAAGACGAACGGACGAGCGGACGTCTCGTCTGGCCGGGCAGAACGAAAATAACCGGATATTTACATAATATAATGCGCGTTCTCGGCCACTCGACACTCTCGCGTGTCCAGACGAAAAAGAAAGGCGTGTGTCGCAGCTGCGACACACCAGCCGGCTTTGTCTTGACAGCGATCGAGCCGAGAAATCGATGGATTTTGCCGCGACGATTGCATAAACGATTACGAAGAGAGCGAAACCGCGGTTTCAGCATCGAAGTAATTCGGTCTCCGATATATATACAGTGACTCCCAAAAATATTCGGACACTAGCTATAACTAACTTTACAACTTGATAATTCCTTTGTTAATAAAGCAATCGTCCCGGGAATTGTTTCTAGCAATAAAAGATCTATTAATGTTGATAAACATAAATAATTTATTTGAAAAATGTTCATAAATTCCATAATAAAAATTAGTAAAAGAAATAATGTACCATTTTTGGCTCACAAAAATATTCGGACAATATTAATTTTTCAATTTAGATAATGTAATTTAGCATTACAAAATTAGTTTAATACTTCGTGGCATAACCATTTTGTTTAAGAACATGTCTTAACCTGTTTGGCATATTGTTTGTAATTTTTTAAAAATATTCAACAGTTATATTCGACCACTCAGTTGCAAGTCTTTGTTTTAATTCAGCTATCGATGTAATTGGGGTTTTTCGAATTTTTCTATCCAATTCATCCCATAAATTCTTGATAGGATTAAGGTCCGGTGATTGGGGCGGCGAATGAAGAATTTTGGGGCAGCGGTATAATAAAAATTCTTGCACAATACGTGACTTGTGCTTGGGGTCGTTGGCTTGGTAAAACTTAAAAGTATTATTAAGCCCCATTTTTTCAGCACTTTGAATTAAATTATTTTTGAGTATATTTAAATAATGATTTTTGTCCATGATACCGTCAATAAACACTAGGTTATTACCGACTCCATATGACGAAATGCAACCCCAGACCATTACGCTGCCTCCGCCGTGTTTCACTTTACCTCTTGTATTTTCAAAATTAAACTCTTTATTCGCTTCCCGCCACGCCATTGTTCTTCCGTCGGAATTGTACAGATTGAATTTGCTTTCATCAGCAAATATGACATCCTTCCACCATGCCTCATCCTTAGAAATTAGCTCTCTTGCAAGGGTTTTTCGTTTATCAATATTCTTTTCGTTGATAAATGGTTTCTTTCTAGCTAATCTCCCATTGTAACCAGCTTGCCTCAGCACTCTCCGAACTGTTTCGGCTGAAACATTTTTGGAGCTTTCTCCTAATAGTTCACTAACTAGTTTTGGAGCACTTAAGCGCGGATTTTTTTTTCACTTTCCGAATAATTTTGCTTTTCTCCCTCGTACATAAGAGACTTGGTATTCCAGTTTGCGGAATAGAATCAATGCGATTCTCAATATAAAATCGTCGACAGATATCTGCAGCAGTACTCTTACTTATACGAAGCATTGCACTAATTTCGCGATAGGTTTTTCCTTTTTCTCGATGAAAAATTACAAGCTGTCGCACATCGAAACTCGTATTCTTTCCTTTGCGACCCATTTTGAACGAATTCACGTTTACTACTGACAGCAGTGAGGTGGCATGGACATCAACGAGATTCTGTTTATAAACAAACGTTTTCCCGATCTTCGAATATCGCGTCCCCGGAAGGCGATTGCCAGAGAAATATAATACGTGTCCGAATATTTTTGTGAGCCACAAATGGTCCATTATTTCGTTTAATAATTTTTATTACGAAACGTATGTATATTTTTCAAATAAATTATACATGTTTATCATCCTTAATAAATGTTTTATTGCTAAAAACAATTTCCAGGGCTATTGCTTTATCAACAAACGAATTATTAAATCATAAAGTTAGTTGTACCTAGTGTCCGAATATTTATGGGAGTCACTGTATATATATATACACTGGTGGACAAAATGATAAGGCACCTCAACATTTTTGGGAACGAACATCTATTTGTACATATACGTGGAAAATGAATACACAGTAAAATAAGGTACTAGTTTTGACATAATATGTGAAAAAATTAAATAAATCGTTCAATCCATATATTATTTATACAAAGAAAATGAAATTGAGTGTGGACAAAATGATAAGGCACTTTGAATATAAAAGAACAAAAGTATTAAAATGAGATAAGATTACATAGTTTTTTTACGTTTTAGTAATGTGTCGACTGCCCTTGACGTTGTACCACTTCAATCATTCTTCTTGGTAAACTTCTGTACAGATCCTTTATATAATTTTGATCCAAGCTTTCCCAAGCTTCTGAAATTGCAGATTTTAATTCGAACGCTGTATTATACTGCTTTACACCTTCATATAATGTTCGGCTGAGTTTTCCCCAAACATTCTCGATAATACTTAGGTCAGGAGACCTTGCTGGCCAATTTAAAACCTTTACATTTTCCGTTTCAAAATAATTTTTTACTATGCGAGCGGTATGCACAGCTGCATCATCTTGCTGAAATATATATTTTGTCCCAGCAATTCTGCGAGCCTAAGTCTCTATGTGTCTCTTAATTAAATTTAAGTAATCAGTACTATTCATACGGCCTTGAATAAATTCTATTTTCGTTTTTGCTCTATAGCCGATACCTGCCCATATCATTACTCCACCACCACCACATTGTCGCCGACTTAATACCCTTTGCTCCTTTCTTAAATCGTGGAAATAGTATTTATATCCATCTGGACCATCCAAATTCAGTTTTTTTTTCATCCGTGAATATAATTCGTTTCCACTGGTTTTTCCATTCAATATGCTCTATTGCAAAACTTAATCGGACATTCTTATGTTTGTCTGTTAACGGCGGCTTTATAGCAAATTTCTTCCGTTTTAAGTAGCTTGTTTTTTGAATTACTCTTTTTACTGTTTCAATGGATACGTTAACTCCACAATCCACTGCAATTTGTCGAGGCGCAAGTCCAGAATTCGATGCTTTTCTCAAAATTAATCTTTTTTCCCTTGAAGAAAGGGCTGTAGGTCTTCCCTTCGACTTCTGTTTCCCATATTTTTCGGGGTTTTGTAAAAAATTCTGTATAACACACCGACTTCTTTTTAGTTTTTTTGCAATCTGTACTTGATTTTCTCCATTGGACTTTAACTGGAGTATTTTAATCTTCTCATCTTCGCTTAACGTTTTTCCTCGTCCCATAATGTAATTTTGGGTTAAAAAGTATTTAAACACTTATAAACTAACTATTAATAAGTAATTTCTATCGGATAAACTTGCACAGAACTGCACACTTCAACGTTTTCCAACAGACTGCTTCAAGTGCCTTAACATTTTGTCCACTTGAAATTTCGAAACAATGAAGCTTAAGGCCACAGTGCTCCGTGCTTCGTTTGTTTACACTGGTACGTGGCCTTGGAAGGAAGTTTCTCACTTATAACGTAGTTTACTGCTAATAACTTTAAGATATTACTGAATACGTATGAAATTTCTTATGTGTACAACGGTGCCTTATTATTTTGTCCATCAGTGTATATGTTTTATTAGCTGGAATCTCTGTTTGGCCGACGCGACGCGACGACGCGAGTATGACGATCGCTGTCGCCGCATAATCCGATGATAACGCGTTCGCCGATTGTTTGCTCACGACTCTGACGAACGCCTCTCGGAATTACTAACCGATCGAGCGAGTGACGCGAGCTTTCGCTCCTTATTCTCGCTAACGTTGACCCGATGACAGTGTGCGCCCGAACGATGATAACGCGTTCCTTTCGCACGCCGGGAATCGTTTAATAATTCGCCGGACAGGGAAGAATCGCTCTGCGAGCCGCTCCGAGAGGACCGAGGGCCACGAGGCCACGCCCACTCGGCTCGCGCCACGCCTACCTCGCGCGCACGGTGGTCCGCGACAAGCAACTCAAATCTTTTAACGGTAGCTTCACCGGAACGCGTTCTAATACTTCTCATTTACTGAGATTGAAAATTTAATAAATTTATTTTTCTATTTATTTAGTTTAACACTTTTAATGCTCCGTATAGCTAGCTTTAGAAAATTATCTTCGTCGTTCCTTGAAAATTGATTCTCTCTTTAATCGTTTGAATAAATTGAAAATATATTGCGCTCAAAATCTTCTGTAATCTCCCGGCAATTTTATATTTTATCTAATCAATTCTCTCATGAATGCACAAAATTCGCATTAAATAATTATTAATCGAAAAAAGTAGACGTTGTTCATCGACTTCGTTGTGGCTCCCTTGCAGAAACCGCGGAGCAAAGACAGGTCCCCGTCGGAGAACCACTGTTCGTCCTCTGTAATCCGAGAGTTTCGCGGTTTCCTCTCGTACGTGGTTGTCCGATTCGCATAAGTCTCTCGACCGTTATCGCCGGCGAGCGGTTCTCCGTTGGTTTTTCGTTCTGCTCGATATCAGCTCGAAAGGCGATCCATCCGCCGCGAAACGTAGACGATCTTTTCTTTGGAAAGGAGACGCGGAAGGGCCGCGAGCGTTTTCTCACCCGGAAAATTGTCGAGCAGTTCTCTCTGCCCCCGGCTTTGAAAACAACGGTGAAGTCGTTTCCAACGGTGGACGCTCATCTCCTCGAACAACAGAAACGCTTCCTGCGAGAGGAAAGAGGGCGGTGCCGCGCGTCGAACAATAAAAGAACAATAAAAAGAACAAACGCTCCGTTCGGAGAAGAAGCTTTCCCAACCGTCGATCCGCGGTTTACGAGTGACGCGGAGCGAATCGAAGCCGATGCGAAAGCGGTCACCAGTCTCGACGCTGTTCCGCAACTTGACACCGCAGTTATGTCCCGATATACGCGAAAACTTTTCGCCACCGAAATGTCACTCGTGTCGCGTGTAGACACGCCACGAGTAAACGAACAATGCTGATTCAGTGGAAATTTTTTTCCGTTTTTTTCTACGAAACCTTCACTAGCACATTTGTCGCGTTTTTCTGTTTAAAACGATACCAAACACGACACAATTCCGATCATTTTTACCCGCTTAATCCCCAATATAGTGGAATCTCGATTATCCGAACCAACAGACGAGCGTTCAATCGTGGATCAACCGTTCATTCACTGAATGTCTTAAAAGATTTTAAAATGTCTGCGAACTTTCTTAAATACTTAATGTGGGCGCAACTAAACACCCTGTAGCACAATTTTCATTGTAAGTCGTCCCCAAGGTTATTAATTACAGTGAATTCTCGGTATACGTCAATAACACAGGTCTTGCCAGCAGGAGGCCCCTCGAGCTTTGGGGCCCCTCACGGTGTATATGCTGCAGTAGAAGGAATAATTCTGTGACGTTTATCATCCAGGCCTTGGCGACATGAAAGACATGAAAGACGTGGAAAGCGATAGCGAACAGTTCGGTTTCAAAAGTCCAAGTAGTTAATAGATTAGGAATCGGAGTGTAGGGAAAATAAATTCAGAACAGAACAGAACAGTTCGAACAGTTAGTTTTCAATTCAGTTTATTTCAATCAATCGATTAAGTTCAACAATAGTACACAGTTTAGCTCAATTGAAGTCAGTACAATTCAATTCAATTCAATAATACAATTTCGATATTCAATAGTAATAATTAATTCTATAAACAGTTTGCAATTTTGGTTTCATTTTTTACTTTCATTCTTATAAATTTCAACAATTAATCAGTTAGAGTCCGGGTGAACAATAGAGTGAATTAGTGAAAAAGTGCTGGTGCAGAGGCGAAGGCTGAGAAAAAAGAAAAAAGATTAAGACAAGGAGTTGGTTGGATTTGGAAAAGGAAAAAAAGGACGAAAAAGGAAAAGAAGAGGAAAGAAAGGAATACCCATATACCCCGATCGAGGTGAAAATTGGTAGGGTTATATTTCAGAGGGTGGCGAGTGTACAGGGGCAGATTGGGAGAAGTATTCTCCCCCCTAAAAAAATTTATATATATTTATATATATAAGAAATTTTTGATCAGTTTTTAGGAATTTCGACAAAGTGTTTAGAGGAAAGTCTGGTGCTCGGTAAGAGCTTTGCAACTAGCTGCCGCACGATACATTCGGATAACTTTCAGATTTGACATCTAACGGGTGACCCATAAGTAACCCAGGGAAAAAATTTTTTCTGAGTACGTGGGTAGGTTCAGTGGGGTAGTGTAAGAAGTTACTTGGTATTGGGGAACGGAGTTCCCCCAGGTAAAAAAATCTTTCCCTAGCCCCCCCCCCCCCTTTTTCGAGATAGCGGCAGCCACTTCGAGAAGGAGTGGAGTCTCGAAAAAACTCAACAAGGGACGATTGCTGGGTAGCCCCAGGGCTATCCAGAGCCACCAAAATAAGGGGGGGGGGTAGTAATACAAAAACCCCCACTTCCCTCTTGAGATCACCCAATAAACTGGAAAATTCTCGGATTTTTAACACTTAGATGGTAGATAAGTCAATTAAAGCGTTTAGAAGATAGGATTAATTAGCGTACTACACAATAACAAGAAAGTTAGGTAGCTGGTTAGCATAAATAGATGTAAAATAAATAAAATTAGATGTATTATGTGAATTGTGTTTCGATGATCCGAATGGATTAGGTGTGAGAGATATGGGAAAGAGGTCTGGAAAGTGAACTGTTTTTATATTGCCCTTTCAATGGGCTTGCTCACGGAGGTCTCGCAGTGGTGTCCGATGACACTCCAAATCCTGGGATCAAGTCCAGCCGACCGTGTTTATGATAACTCACGTTCGGTCTGTGTGGGACCGAACAGGCCCGAATTAAAACTAAAATAAGAGAACCAGAGAAAACTTAGGAGTAAGAGAAAGGGAGAGAGAGAAGAAGAAGATAATAAATAGGAGGAAAGAAATAGACTAAGCAAATAATTTAGTAATAACTTGTGGGCATATTTCCTACGAGGGTACATTTTATTGCGCCGGGATCGTAAACCGGAGACCTTCGGCGGGCCCAATTCATGGAGCGGGACTCCCGGGAATCTGCAACCCAAATGTGGATGGGTCCAAGCCATGTGGCGAGCAGTGCCCGGGGCCCCCGAAGTTTACAACCCTTGGGTTTTTCCAGCACCCCGGCAGGCAGCCGGGGCAAGCTAGGATTCACCCCTCCATAGCCTCTAGGAAAATTAAGGAGAACCGTAGACTCGACAGATTCCGAGCAACCTCCGTTTCGAGCACTTCGACGAGTAAAGATATTTTTTGGGAAGTTTCGCAGTTCGTTATTTCGCCCCGTGACACCCATCCTCGGCAAAAATCCAATCCACAAACTATAGAAGATAATTTAAATGTCAATAGTATAGATTAAGATGCGAAGTTAGATATAAGCGAAACGTTTTAGATTAAATTTAGATTAATTAATAAGGATAGACAGCCACTAATAAATTTAAGCATCGTATAGAGAAAGTTTAAAATATAGGAAATACATTTACTAAAAAAAAAAAAAAAAAAAAGCCTTGGCAACATATATAGAGAATTTTACATGTATGTATAAAATTTTACGTTACATGTAAATGATAGTAATAACTAAAAACAATAAATTACCAGAATGCAAAACGAATGAGTATTTTATACAGTGGGTGTGGAAAGTATTCGTACACCAATAAATTTGACACAAAAGTTCGTAAAACTGTTGTTTACTAATTATTTTTTTATGAACAATCGGTATTAACATATTGTAGAATATCTATAGGATAGATGCAGTGCAGAAAAAAAGGATTTACTTGTATAACTTACAAAATTAACAAGAAAAAACACAAAATCGACAGAAATACACAAGCAATAACTATTCGTACAGTTCTCAATTTGAACTGCTCACAGGAGTATTTATAATGTAAACATACAATATCGATGATCGTGGACCGTCGATCATGGTCCTTCGTGGATCGTCAGTATGTTTGTCAACATTGGTGATATCAGTAGCATTGAAAATTTCGTAGTATTGTCAGTTACAGTTTAGAAATGGGACGAAAGCGTGCGGAAACTACAATAGCAGGAAGAAAAATTATTGTTAATTTGCATAATCAATGTAAAAATTTGGCAGAGATTTCACGCATTGCAAGTAGACCTCGATCTACGATACAAAGCATAGTTGATAGGTACGGACTTCGAGAAACACTGAAAAATAACGCAAGAAGTGGACGTCCAAGGAAATTTAATGATCATACTGGCCGAGTTATTATTCAAACGGTAAAACAAAATCCAAAAATAAGTGCAATAAAAATAGTTGAACACCTTAAAAATAATTTAAATACGGATATATCTGTCAGTACTGTGCGTAGTTTTTTACGAAATCAAGAATATCATGGTCGGGTAGCCCGTATAAAATATTTCGTAAGTGAAACGAACAGAAAGAAGAGATTACTATTCGCAAATAATAATGTCACCACGCCAATGGAGTACTGGAATAGAGTGATTTTCACAGATGAAAGAAAATTCAACATTTTTGGATCAGATGGATACTGTACTGTTTGGAGAAAAAAAAAATACAGAATTGAATCCAGAAAACTTACGGCCTACAGTGAAACACGGTGGAAGTTCCGTAACTGTTTGGGGCTGCATGAGTGCAGCTGGTGTTGGCACATTGCAATTTATCGACGGAATAATGAACCACAGGGTTTATGTTGACATTTTAAAGTGCAATCTTCTTTTCAGTGCAGAAAAAATGGGCATTAAAGATAATTTTGTTTTCATGCAAGATAATGATCCCAAGCACACTGCGTACAATACCAGAATGTGGATACTACATAATACTCCCGCGTGCTGGAAACTCCTCCGCAATCTCCCGACATCAACCCCATAGAACACTTGTGGGATTACTTGGATCGTCAGATCAAAAAACATGAAATTTCCGCAAAAGAAGACCTAAAAAATGCTCTCATAGAGGAGTGGAACAAAATCCCGCCACACGTAACATCGAATTTAGTTAATTCGATGCTTAAAAGGATTGCAGCAATTATAAACTCAAAAGGATATCCTACAAAGTATTAATTAATTCTTTTCTATAATTTTCTAATGTTAAATTAATTTAAATTGCATTTGTTTCGTCAATTTCTGGGAACTTAAGAACTGTACGAATAGTTATTGCTTGTGTATTTCCGTCGATTTTGTGTTTTTTCTTGTTAATTTTGTAAGTTATACAAGTAAATCATTTTTCTCAGCACTGCATCTATTCTATAGATATTTTAGAATATGTTAATACTCATTGTTCATAACAAAATAATTAGTAAATAACAGTTTTACGAACTTTTGTGTCAAATTTATTGGTGTACGAATACTTTCTACACTCACTGTATATGCAAACACGTGGACCATTTTCAATTTTCCAGACTCCAGCGTCGCATCCATGTTGGAAGCTTTGCATTATCTTATATACTTGTCTCTAGTAAGCTTCCAAAGACAAATAAGCTTTAGCTACCATTCAACAATTGAAAAACAAACTTCATAGAAGTAGACTTCTAAGTCCTAACCGGTCTCAAGGGACTTATAAGTCGCCTCAGTAAATAAAGGGTTAAACAAGCAATTATGCTCCGAACGATGCGATGTTTGGACTCATTTTGACCGGAAAAATGTGGCGAACGTGTTAGTAAAGGTTACATACAGAATGATTATACTTAGTGTTATTGTGATTATTATTATTCATCTTAACCTCTCAAGCACGGCGCGCTCGTCCACAACGTAGTGGCGTACCGTTCAAACTAATGCTTTCCACGGAAAGCCACTATAGTGGCGTACAGTGCTTAAGAGGTTAAAATGGTCATGCAGAGGAGAAAGTTTCTGAAAATCTTGAGATTTATAGTGGATCCAAAAATCATTGGAGGTAGGTTCCCTATAACTCCCTCTGAAATGACCTGGTGCGCTTGACAACCGACTAAATTGACCTCGCATTGTTTCAGCCGGAAGAGGTGAAAGTCGAGGAGACCAAGCAAGAGTCTGCTGAAGACTCGCCCGCGGAATCGGCTGAGGCCGCGACAGCCACAAATGCCACCAGCCCCACCAGTTCGGACGCTGTCACCTCCCCAGACAGCAAGGAGACCAAACAGAAGGAAAAGGTGAGGTTCTCGTTCAACCCTAATGTTACCACGTCCGTGGACTCCAGAGCGCACAATGTCCTGGAACCCCGTTTTCATCGGGCCAAAATTATTTCAACATTATTTGGGGGGTTTACAGTAGGTCGTTGAACTCGTCTCGACACCCGCACGAACTCAAAAATATTGCAAAAAATCCGGGTGACCTTCCAAAGTCAAAAATATTTTTCGAATCTATAAAAAAGTGTAATGACTGAAACTAGGGTAAGGAACCCAATTACTGTGCGTATATTAATTAACTATACTTCCTTTTGAAGCATAATGAATATTAAAAAAGAAATATTTTTGGTATGTGTTGTGGTTTGGGTGTTAAGTAAGGATTCACCCAATACAACGATAACCATTTATTAACAAAACGAAACTCAACAACGTAACAAGAACAAAGAAAACGGAATAACAATGAAACAAAAACTTCGGATAGACGACTACGAACAACTGACGATAACTGATAACGACTGACTGACTACAACTCACTGACTTGAACTGACTGACTGACTGACTTGAACTGACCCTGTCATTCGTCAGAATCCGCGCTTATATCTATTCCCCGCGCCTCCAGGAATTTCCTTCGAACAAGGAAACTTCTGGAGTGGGGATGTCGCTTCCTGTACGTGCCCCCTTGGAGAAAGTTCGTATCCTTGCACCGAACATCCGTGTCCTGGGGAAAGTCAAGGGTTGGCGGCCAAATGCGCACGCAAAGGAAAAACCCCGAACCTGGTCGCCAAATGTGCACCCCAGGTAGGAACAGACTTCCGGCGACTAAAGGTCGCCCCAAACAAGACGGGCAAGATGCCGAAGTTGTTTGGGCGGCCAGATTCAAGAACACGGGCTAGAAATTTGCCGGTCGGGAATTGGTCTTCGTGCTCGAAATCTTTCCGGCGTCGCCCCGACGTCGTTGGGACCATAACTTTGAACGTATAGATGGCCTTTCGAGAGCACGTTGACACGTTCCCTGCTCTGCATGGCACAAAAAAAATGTTTTTAGGGGCTCCACAGCTCCTTAGGTAAACTATCGGTATCTCTCTCCTCTACAACATCATGGGGATAGGAATCGTCCCTGTCGCTTGGGGAAACAGCATCACACATCCTTATGTTATACAGTGACTCCCAAAAATATTCGGACACTAGCTGTAACTAACTTTACGACTTAATAATTCCTTTGTTAATAAAGCAATCGTCCCGGGAATTGTTTCTAGCAATAAAAGATCTATTAATGTTGATAAACATAAATAATTTATTTGAAAAATATACATAAATTCCATAATAAAAATTAGTAAAAGAAATAATGTACCATTTTTGGCTCACAAAAATATTCGGACAATATTAATTTTTCAATTTAGATAATGTAATTTAGCATTACAACATTTGTTTAATACTTCGTGGCATAACCATTTTGTTTAAGAACATGTCTTAACCTGTTTGGCATATTGTTTGTAATTTTTTTTAAATATTCAACAGTTATATTCGACCACTCAGTTGCAAGTCTTTGTTTTAATTCAGCTATCGATGTAATTGGGGTTTTTCGAATTTTTCTATCCAATTCATCCCATAAATTCTCGATAGGATTAAGGTCCAGTGATTGGGGCGGCGAATGAAGAATTTTGGGGCAGCGGTATAATAAAAATTCTTGCACAATACGTGACTTGTGCTTGGGGTCGTTGTCTTGGTAAAACTTAGAAGTATTATTAAGCCCCATCTTTTTAGCACTTTGAATTAAATTATTTTTAAGTATATTTAAATAATGATTTTTGTCCATGATACCGTCAATAAACACTAGGTTACCGACTCCATATGACGAAATGCAACCCCAGACCATTACGCTGCCTCCGCCGTGTTTCACTGTACCTCTTGTATTTTCAAAATTAAACTCTTTATTCGCTTTCCGCCACGCCATAGTTCTTCCGTCGGAATTGTACAGATTGAATTTGCTTTCATCAGCAAATATGACATCCTTCCACCATGCCTCATCCTTAGAAATTAGCTCTCTTGCAAGGGTTTTTCGTTTATCAATATTCTTTTCGTTGATAAATGGTTTCTTTCTAGCTACTCTCCCATTGTAACCAGCTTGCCTCAGCACTTTCCGAACTGTTTCGGCTGAAACATTTTTGGAGCTTTCTCCTAATAGTTCACTAACTAGTTTTGGAGCACTTAAGCGCGGATTTTTTTTTCACTTTCCGAATAATTTTGCTCTTCTCCCTCGTACATAAGAGACTTGGTATTCCAGTTTGCGGAATAGAATCAATGCGATTCTCAATATAAAATCGTCGACAGATATCTGCAGCAGTACTCTTACTTATACGAAGCATTGCACTAATTTCGCGATAGGTTTTTCCTTTTTCTCGATGAAAAATTACAAGCTGTCGCACATCGAAACTCGTATTCTTTCCTTTGCGACCCATTTTGAACGAATTCGCGTTTACTACTGACAGCAGTGAGGTGGCATGGACATCAACGAGATTCTGTTTATAAACAAACGTTTTCCCGATCTTCGAATATCGCGTCCCCGGAAGGCGATTGCCAGAGAAATATAATACGTGTCCGAATATTTTTGTGAGCCACAAATGGTCCATTATTTCGTTTAATAATTTTTATTACGAAACGTATGTATATTTTTCAAATAAATCATACATGTTTATCATCCTTAATAAATGTTTTATTGCTAAAAACAATTTCCAGGGCGATTGCTTTAACAACAAACGAATTATTAAATCATAAAGTTAGTTGTACCTAGTGTCCGAATATTTATGGGAGTCACTGTACGTAAATTACACATTTTTTTAAAGGAAATATCCAAATTAGGAAGGGGATCATTCCATGTGAATTCAATCTTTTTTTTTTTTGGGACCATGTTTCGAATTTGGATGAAACTGAAAGATTGAGCCATCATTTTGTAATCTTCGAAATTGTTTAAAGGATACGGACCATCAAAGTTTGCTATTTGGGATGAGTTTTACGAAAACTGCCTACACAACACATTTTATACCACAGTTATTATTAAAGATAAAAAACATTTTCTTTTTTTAATCACCATCGCAAAAGACTGTTCTTTTTAAATAATTTATCATTTCATATTCGAATGTGATTTCTTAATGCAAAAATATTACTAATATCTTTGTTTTGCAAATTTTGCCATCGGTTCAAGTGTTAAAAAATTTGAAAAAATATGGCCACATTTTACGATTCTTCCTGTTTGAAATTCCGTTTTTTTCCGAACTATTTATTGTTTTGTGTCCATTAAGTTGCTGGATATTCTTTAGACATTTTGAAGTGAGGGTTGACAGCGTCTGTCCTAAAATAAAAATTTTCACGTAGTGACATGAAGAGCACGGGGAAGGTCATTTACATATTTTACCTAAACTGTTGTTAGGGTGTTGTACACTCCGAGTGTACAGAAAAGGTTAATGCCATCCATAGTACAAAGGACATTGGTTTTTCCAAGCCTGCCGGTGAATAGCGGTCGATCAGTCGGTGCACTTGCAATTAGCTACCTGAATCGCCGAACGCCGCGTCCTTCGCCGGTCTTACCTGGCCGCAATTTTTTAATTTTTGCCTTGCAAAATTGTTTATGCATAGAAATTATTATTATATGATTTTACGTAGATACACGTAGATTTACGTAGATGATATTACGTAGGTGGCTTATAACTAGGATTGAAACAATAGTATGAACGTTTTCGAATACAATAATAACACTAAGGATATAAACAGTGAGACTAAAGAAATGAATGTATGAGAAAGATCGAATTTTTTGTTACTATTAAGCATAGTTTCCACGCCAATAAACATGTCAACATCCTCTAAATATTTTTGGAGTTTAACATTGCAAGTAGAAATGCCTCTGCAATTCCAAAGACAGCTTTGAGGTTAGTGTTAATGCGATAGCTCGAAATATTAATATTCATGAATAGTGTAGATAAGCTTAAGTTTTCTGTGGAGTGTGAGCAAGATCTTCGAGAGAGAGGGTCACATCGGAGTCGGTTCCAAGGTCTAGAGATGTGTTGGAGATATCTTTTTCCTTATCTTCGGACCAGCTGTTGTTAAGTTCCAATTTCTTGATAATTCTAGAGGTTCTATTTTTAATAGATCTACTAGAGAGACTAGAGTAAGTTTCCCGATGCATCTTCACAAGTTGAGATAGGTCGTCAGTGAAGGAGTGGGCCAGTTGAACGATGTTTGAATTACCCTTGGCTTTTGATAGAAATTCTTTGTATTGATCGTATCGTAAGATATATGTATCAGGATGTTGACTAAGAATATGCCTAATTGGATCCAAAGCTTGGTACAATTCATCCATTGTCTTAGAGCTAACCATTTCACTAGAGTTCTCAATTTTTTTCTTTTTCTTAACTGGAACGACTGAACTTTTAGCTGAGATAGGATTTGAGAAGTTTGCATCAGCTAAGTCATTACCTGAAGTAATGTTCAAAAAAACAGTAGAGTGTACTTTTTTAGGTTTCTCCGAGATGCCGTGTAAAGTATTTGACATGGTAGAGGAGAGAGGTCTTTTACTAAAACCTTTGGTTAACCCAAGATTTTTAGCTTCACCAGGATCAGGAAAGGTTTCTTGCAAGTCTTTTTGGCTGATTAATTGAGGACAGTTCATCGTGTCCACGTCAGGATCCTCTACACGAGTCAATAAGGAAGGAGCGTTATACCGTTGAATTGGATTATAGATAGAGGTCGGGCAGTGTTTAGCCACATGACCTTCCTTCTTACACAGGAAACAAGTTAGACTATCCGTTGAGATGAAAATCCAGTATGAAGTATCCTCGAAGTTAACTTGTATTTTCTCTGTAAGTTTGCTTACATCATCTGGATGGATGTAGATTTGTCGACGAAAACTGAGAATATGTGAGAATCCTGGTTCGGAGAATCCCCACTCTGATGAAGGACATGGGTGAAACTGTTCTAATTCCCATTTGTTTAAAAGAGTCCAATATCACAGAATGTGGGATGCCAGGGCACACATTAGAAAGAGTAATGCGTTTAGATTTCATGATACAAGGTCTAACAGATACTAGACGGCCTTTAATATTTATACAGTCATTTTTTGACGTGATCTCGGCTACTAAGGATTTCTCAGATAAGTATATACATACTCTATTATTAGAGATTCTTGAGCCAAACCTTATACTGATAGGATCGGTGACCTTTGCCACTGCAATTATGTATTCTTTGATGGTGATGTCATCATGTGCGTCTAGAACTATGGCATATTCTTTCGAAGGAAAACAAACTTTTTGCATTACACTGGCGTATGTAGCTACTGTGGCGTTCTTAACTTGCAGTACATTTTCTGTGATCATGATTTCTGTGGGAGAGATTCCTGTACACAGGAATATATCTCTCGACAATTAGAATTTAGGAATACAAACTCGCGATTCCAATCGCGACGAGCATCGGTACAAGGAAACACAACACTCACTGTAACCAATAGCAGATCATAACACGCGTACCTCGTGGAACAAGACGGACGTCTTGACTCTTCGAACGTCAACACGCGACTGTACGCTCGGTCCTTATGGACAGCGACTTCGGCCGTTCGAACAACTTCGGCATCTTGCCCGTCTTGTTTGGGGCGACCTTAAGTGTGCGCTCGGGAAGAGCTTGGGCCTGGCGACCAAGTGCGTCCAAGGTCCCAGCCCGCAGACGACGCTCCTACCTGGGTCCGATCAACCCTTCTCCAAGGGGTCCGCCACATATTAAATGTTTTCATTAAAATCAGTTAATATAGATGTTATATATCTCTTTTTCAATATTCATTATGCTTAAAAAATAATTAATATACGCACAGTAATTGGGACCACCCTTACCCTATAACGAATTAGAGTAATTAATTTCCCTTTGAATTTGAATTGACTGAAATGGCTAATACAGTGAATTCTCGATATATGTCAACAATGCGGGTCTTGTCAGCGTCATGTATCGTCCTCTGTGGCGACCGAGGCCTCTCGAGCCTGGAGGCCCCTCACGGGGTGTACCCTGCGGTAGTGGGGATAATTTCGCGACGTTTATCGTCAAGGCCTTGGCGACATATATAAAGAAATCACTGTATTTTGGATTTCGTGTCGTGGAAGAGTTGTCGATGGATGTATAGAAAAATTCGTTGGTAATATGCAAGTTGAAAAATTCGGTTTTGGCCCTGAAGAACGGGTTTCCAGACTGCAATGGGGCGCAAGGAGACAAGTGAACCACACGACCTGTTGACGGGTGAATCGCGCGTGTAACCCCCTTAGGAGAGGAAGACGCGAGTAGCACCTCGTAACGAGAGTCCTTACGATCATTATTGATACCGTTTCCTCGTTCATAGATGAAGAAGAAATGGTCCTTCAGGTCCATCAGTTTTAGCAAGAAGGACAAGAATAAACCAACGCGCGAAGAAGCGCCGAATCCTGAAGATGTCACCAAGGAGGATACCCTCGCAGAGGTGAGTCAGGAGTGTCTTACCTTATCGGGAGCCGTGTCGCGCCCTGAATAAAACCGACGATATTCCGTTAATTGACCAGGTCGTTGTTGTGTTGTTTTGTTTCTTGCGTTATTTTTTCCCCACGGTGGATTCTCCCCGGTGTCGTGATAAAGACGATCGCGACGGTCGGCCCTGTTCCCCAGACTCTCCGGCGACTTCGTAGTCGGTCCTGGCCGCTTGAACGCGGTCCGTTTTTTAATTACGGAGCCGTCTCGTTGATTAATCGTCGACAACGGGCACACCCGGGTGTGAGAGAAAAAGCTCTCCGCGAGACCGCGATTATCTGCGGACAACACGCCGATCGCGCGTGCTCAAGCTTTTATCGCTTATGCTTGTCCGGAACTGTAATTCCCAGCTCGTTCGCTGGAATCTCGGTGATTGAATATTTACTATTGTTTCCGTGGGAGTAATAACTAGACTGCGGATCTGTATGCATTTATGGCTCATGGAAATTTGTTAAAAATGCTGGAGTATCAAATTCGATAGAATTTATTGCGATTTTTAATTATTTTGGATCTGCAAATACTACTGCCAATGAAAATAGGATTTTATTTATGTCTCTTCAAATTTGTCGACAGAAATTGAAAATTGCATTGACACTAGAATTACTAGTCAAAACGACTGATCCATGAAAATTTGAAAACTTGAAATTTTTACATGTAGGATATGTGATAGGATAGGATTTTTACATATCCACAAGAAATTTTTTAACCCTTTGCACTCGAGGCCTTTTTCGCTTGCGCGAACCAGCAACTCGAGACGATTTCGGCCAAATTCGGCAAACACTTTACAAGTACTTTAAAAACATTTATAAACAAACAAACGTATACAAATAATAAAATTTCACCAGTTTATTCATTTATAAGTCGAAAACAACAAACTTTGATAAATATTACACTCTGTAATTAGTTTTGGTGTGATATTTTGTAAAACAAGTTCCAAGATGCATCCTTGGTTTGTCAGGACACGTATCACAGTAATACGAAATTTCCCGCCTACCTCCAGGCGTGTTACGGTCAGAACAAACCTTGCAGTCCCTTTTTGGCCCTATTGAAAATAACGCGTTTATATTTTAATAATATGGTTTATTTTCCGCTTTACAAAAAAGGTGTTAAATATGGTAGCAACACGTCGTGTCGGTTGCCCGGTCAGAGTTTCAACTGAGCATCGGTGGCATCGCAAAACGAACATCGGTTGCCTCGTAAAAACAAAAAAGCAACGAAGAGAGCACACCGATTAGACAAATCGGTGGGCGCCTTCTCGTTGGCTATTGTCACGGCACAGAGTATGAAAAGCTCACATTCCAACAGCCTCTCCGCTTGAATACTCTGCGCGCGTAATCATACCAAGACTCTGTCGTAGGAAAGAAAAACGCTGCTTCGCAAAAGGCTTAGTGAATATATCCGCTCTTTGTTCATTCGAGCACACGTACTTGACGATCAAATCCCCCTGATCGACCTTTTCCCGGATGAAATGGTACTTTATGTCGATATGTTTTGTTCTCTTATGGAACTCCGGGTTTTTGACTAATCTAATCGCGCTCTGATTATCCAAAAACAAAACAATAGGATCGTCTCCCATCCGCCCCAAATCTTTTAACAACTTTCGCAGCCAAACGGCCTCTTTAGCTGCCGTGGCCGCCGCAACATACTCTGCCTCAGTCGTACTGAGAGTTACAGTACTGGACAAAATAAAGTACGCACCTCGAATATTTTTACAATTACGTTTATAACTTCGTAGTTTTGACAGGTATAATAATTATGTATTTGCACAAAAAGAAGGTTTCTTAGTCTACTTTTAGGTTTTAACAAAAATAATTTCAAAAACATTTAACATTTTTCAATAGACAGGTCCGTTACATTTATAAGGATATTTTCTTTGGACAAAATACAGTACGCGTGTGATAATAACAGTCAAAATTAAGTTCTACTTGAGAACTAGTATTTTGTATGGCCGCCCTTTGCTCGTATGACCTCTTGCAAACGCCGAGGAATGCTCTCGACGAGATTCCGGATGTGCTGTTCGTCGATGTTTCCCCACGCCTTTTCCAAAGCTTCGAATAACTTTAATTTATTGGTTGCGTCACTGTGGTCAACTTTCTGGTCCAAAATGGACCACAGATTTTCGATTGGATTTAAATCCGGCGATTGTGCTGGCCAATCTAGCACTTTGATCCTCGAAGCACGGAAGAAAGCAGCAGTTTTATGCGCGGTATGTTTAGGATCGTTATCTTGTTGGAAGATAAAGTCATCTTCCAGACCAATCTTTAGCAGAGGTTCCTCTAAATTCTCGTTGAGGATGTCAATGTATTTGTCTGCTGTCATAATACCATCGATTTTGACGAGATTTCCCACACCCGACCACGCAAAACACCCCCACACCATAATACTGCCTCCTCCATGCTTGACAGTTGTTTGGATATTTTTATCCAGAAGCTTCTCGCCGGGCTTCAGCCAAACCCGTGTTCGTTGTTTATGACCAAACAAGTCATACTTACTCTCATCACTCCAAATAATCTTTTTCCAGAAGTCCACTGGCTTATCGGCGTATTTTTTTTGCAAATTGGAGACGTTTCAATTGATTAACTTTTCGAATTAAAGGGCGACGCTGTGCAAAACTGCTCCGCAGCCCAGCTTCCCGAAGTCTCCTGCGCACGGTTCGTTCAGAAATGTTGAGTTGCACATTTTCCCTGATTACACGACTAGTAACAGTCGGATTTTTCTTCGTTTCCCGGATAATTCTACGATCCTCGACTGAATTTGTCTTCCTCTTCCGTCCGCGACCGATCTTATCGGCTACTGTGCCAAGCTCTACAAATTTTTTGTAGATCTTTCTGACCGCTGCTTCACTAACATTGTACTTTTCACCGATTTTCCTATTCGAGAGACCCTTTTTCCGGTCGTTAACTATTAATTTTCGAATTTGTACGGAAATTTGTTTCATTTCTATGTTATTCGCAATTGAATGATACAATCTTGCCTCTAAGAGCACTGATGGGTAACTGAAACTGTATTAATACGTTTATTTGTAAACATTCTTGTATCTCCAACGGCAAGAAAAGGTATCCTACATGCCATTATTGCTGAAAGTAAATAAACACTCCAGTGCGTACTTTATTTTGTCCGAGGAAAATATGACAACAGACGTAACGGGCTTGAATAATGTACGATGTTTCATGTTTTTCGAATTATTTCTCATTGAGTTTAAAAGTAGACTAAGAAACCTTCTTTTTGTGCAAATACATAATTATTATATCTGTAAAAACTACGAAGTTATAAACGTAATTGTAAAAATATTCGAGGTGCGTACTTTATTTTGTCCAGTACAAAGGGTTAAAAAACCTTCGTACCATAATCTCCTTATTTTTGCCATATTCTACAAAGTTTCAGCTTTAATTTAAACAAAATTTCATCACTCTATCTCATTTTTATCGAAAGTTCTTTGATTTTTAATCCGATTCAAATCTGGCGGGCGCCGTATCGGCGCCGCTCGAGTGCAAAGGGTTAATATATCTCTTCTTTGGAGTACCTGGTACCATAAAAATCGTATGTAGCCTAAACAAATTCAATCTTGTTGTTCTCGTAAGGGGATAGGTTAACATCCACAGTCCAGTAATAACCAGACCGTGAATTTTAATGCAAAATAAAAATCTTCTGCAGCGTTTGCAAAAGACAGGAGTCAGATCTCTGCAGAAATCTGCAAGACACATAACTTAAGAACAGAGAAAAACGGTTCACGAGAACAATGACGACGGCGAGAGCCGACAACACCCGATAATACCCGACATCGACGATTCGTCTATAAAAACGCGCGACATTTGAAAAGCGACCTGTAACGCAGCAACGTCCCTGTTGGTGGGGAACAGAATTCACCAACAGTATCCCCTGCTTGTCGTAAGAGGCGACTAAAAGGGGTAGGTTCATTCCATCGCGGGTGTTTTTCACACCTTAAAGATTGTGCTGAAGTGCCTTTTCTACCGAACTGGTGGAGTCAAAAATTTATTATCTTCTATCCTTTATTTTATGTTTCTATCTACATTATTAAACATCACGTTATTATTCAGTTATACTGATAATTTATGTATCCTGCTATCCCACTGAATACGTGGGAAACATAACCTTCGTCACAATAGGTAATAGTCATACAATACTCAACATACTTCTTTTACTATTTTATTTTGTTATTCTTGATAAAATATATATCTTTATTTTACGTTATCTTCTTTTCTCACTATCATAACTTTTATGTATATACATCTAGGTGTTATTCATCCTAGAATTAAATATTATAGTCCGTGTGGTTACGCTCCACGTTCTTCCAAAACTATTTTGGTATTACTTTACCATATTTCATATTATTGTCATTATATTAATTTGTAATATTGTTCATTTAAATTAATCTCCTACCAATGCACGGCGAACAAAATCCATGCTCTGTGCTCGTAGCTCAACTATCACTGCATGCCCCCCCCCCCCCTTTTTATGGGTGCTATCCACATAATGTCACCAATATTCCGGTGCTTCTTAAAAAAGGTCAATTATATTATCCTATCTTATAGATAGATGCACTCCCGACTTCTTCCCTGGGCTTGTACCACGAGCCCTCCCGGAACCAAGGGCAAAAAGTTCCTTTTACAGCCCTACGGGGCTATACTCCATGGCTTTTGCCACGGATGTCTCATCCTACCTTGCGATTTTAGCAAGGAAAAAAAAGCGACCTGCAACGAATGTAACCTCTCACAATAAATATATAAAATCCACAGTTGTTGTTATTAACATTCAAGAGAAATCACTAGTAGAGCAGACTTCGTTCTATTCTCCTCGTGCAACACCGTTGATTATCGTAGAAAATATTGTTAAGGGTTAAATAAGTAATAAGCTCGCTGACCTTGGATCGATTGTAAGATAATGAAACTAGTTGGTCGAGGAGCTATGGATTCCCTCGTTTATTTAGGACTCCTGACAGCCAAGTTTCAATCTCGAAGCACGAAACACACAGAAATGGACCGTCCACCTGTTGCTTCGAGCAGCGTCCCGTTGATTCATCGCGTGACCCGTGTGGGGTCGATTCACCCTTGCACTACGGACTCTTGGGTAGTGGAATTTTACTTGGTCCCGACTCGACCGACGATTTTTTCGCCCGGTGCATTGACAACGATAAGGATCGGCCGGCTATTTTTGTCTAGAGTGTATTCTGCGGTTCTTTGTCTCGGATTTTTTCGAAAGCAATCCGAAGTCCGTTTCGCCTTGACTTTTGCACACATGTTTACTGCTGCTCGAAGACGTATGTCATTCCAACCAAAATACTTCTAATTGTACGATCTTCCCTTTGTCAGAATTTTACTTTGCTGCGACCCATCAAACTGGGGTGTAGGCCTTTGAAATTTTTTTAAGGGAAATTAGAAAACTGATTCGACTAGGCTTTTGCACACATTTGTACTATTGCTTGGAGTAGAAAACTTATTTTTTCCAAAACAAAATACTCAAAATTGTACGAGTTAAAATTTCCTGTACCAACATTTTCTTTTCGCTGCAAACCATAAAACGGTTTACTCGGGTGTAAGCTTTCCAGTTTGCAATTTTTTTAAAGGGAAATTAGGAAACTGGTTCTCCTAGGATTTTGCACACATGTGTAATGTTGCTTGGAGCATAAAACCTATTTTTTCCACGTCAAAATACTTAAAATTGTACAAGTTAAAATTTTGTGTTTGAGAATTTCTTGTAGAATTTCCTACTAGGATGTAGGCCTTAGTCTGGAATTTTTTTAAAGGGAAATTAGAAAAATGGTTGGCCTAGGCTTTTGCACACATTTGTACTATGGCTTGGAGCATAAAACTTATTTTTTCCAAGTCAAAATACTTAAAACTGTACGAGTTAAATTTTTCTGTATCAGAATTCTACTTCCCTGCGACCTATGAAACGATTTACTAGGATGATTGCCTCAGTCTGGAATTTTTTTCAAGGAAATTGGAAGATTGATTTGTCTAGGATTTTGCACACATTTTTACTATTGCTTGGAGCATGAAACTTATTTTTTCCAAGTCAAAATACCTGAAATTGTACGAGTTAAATTTTCCTGTAACAGAATTTTACTTCCCTGCGACCTATAAAATGATTTACTCGGGTGTAGGCCTCAGTCTGGAATTTTTTTAAAGGGTAATTAGGAGACTGGTTTGTCCAGCCTTTTGCACACATATGTACTATTGGAGCATATTTTCCTAAAAAAATTGAGGATTGCATAAGCTGCTTTTCTTAGGTACTTGAACCACTGAAATGTGAAGTGTGTTAATTTTCGAAATGTTTCTGTTGAAATACGAGACAGAAACGATCGGTGATAAGGGGACTCTTCTCCATTCTTCCTGGCGATGCTACGCGTCGAGCAGAACAGACTAGCATCATCGAGGAATAATGGAAGTAGTCCAAGAGGGCGACGAAGGCAGCTGCGCCGTGATTTGTGCTCTCCTCGATCCGAGGTATAGCAATCTGCCTATAGCAGTATAATCGAGAACGGCCGCGCGATAACCGTCACGGATCGAGAGCCGCGCGCCGGTGTTTAATTGGCCTCGAGACGTCCAATAAATTCTCCGCGGCCTCCGCTGGTTATCAGAGATTTATTCGAGAAAAATGATAAGCGAACACCGGAGCGAATCCGTGCGAGGACCGAGTCAATTACAACTTACACCGTTCAACTGCTTCCTAGTTTTCAATTTTTCTCGGCCCTCTCCTTGTCGATCGTTCTTCCTCTGTCAGTTCTCTGTGAGAAATTTTTTTGTCTTGAATTATTTCTCAAAGTAACTTTTTCCACAGTATTTGCAACTCTTTCCCGATTAAAATGACTCCAATAACGACACGCTTTGGAGATTTCAGAATTTTGGAGATTCAGACTCTGTTTTTGATTTAGATATAATTTGATTTAGTTCGGATAATCGAGGTCCCACCGTACAAGCCAAAGTGCTCCGAATTGTGCCGTGTTTGGATTCGTTTTGATCAGAAAAATGGACCGTTTATTTTGACAGTGGTGTCAGTCCATTAAAAGAAATGAGATATCACATAATTTCTATATTTGTATTTTTTTTTTGTCAACAAAAAATGTGGACTCGCACCTCTTTCGAAATAAACTGTCCAAATGTCGAGTTTAGATGTTAAAAAATGACAGAGTCCCAGTTATTTTTCCGTCACAGCTCGTACGAGTAGCAGAGTCGGGCCGGGTCGGGTCGGGCCGAGACTGTTTCTCGTTACTCCGGCTGTCGAGCTTAGGCTGCGCGTGTAGGCGATCCGCAGCCTCGGTACTAATCCTCCTCGTTTCCTCGCCACCTTCTTCATCTTCCTCCTCGTCTCTGTTCGTCGCGTTCTGCTGGCCGCAGACTCCCTTTCTTTTTTAGCGAGTTCGCCGCGCGACCAGCCTCCTCATCCTCAGCCTCTTCTTGGAGAGTGGGAAGAGAGCAGTGACTCATCCTTCTGGTTCGTCGTACCTCGCGAGTTTCGTGATAGGCCGCCATGGAAAACCGGCTTCGGCTCACTGAATTATCCTGTTGTATTCCGTTAACTAGTCCTTTATTACTCCCGACCGGGGAGGAGCCCGATGCTGCGCGCAGTGGGCCAGAATCGCAGAAAACTTGACAAAATTCACCGGTCCCTGTTCATTGTTAACAGACGGCGGATTCGAATTTCTTCAATATTTCCTACCTGAATTGCAGTAAGACTGACATAGGAATTTATTAACCTCTTGCATAATTTCCTAGAAGGAGAGGAAAGTTTATATTTATTGTAATGCTCCCCGGTGGCTATGTACGTCGGCAGAATAGAATCTAGTTTCAGTTCGAAGGAAATTAACACGTTCGCCGCCTACCTCCATTATTGAAATGTTTGATTGATTGCCTATTTCATTTGCACAAAAATACTTCAAATTGTACGAGCTTCCTTTTGTCAAAATTTTATTTAGCTGCGACCTATCAAACTAGGGTCTACGCCTCACTCTGAAATTTTTTTAAGAGGAATTAGAAGACTAATTTTTTTAAGAGAAATTAGAAGACTAATTTTTTTAGGATTTTGCACACATCTGTACTATTGCTTGGAGTATAAAACTTATTTTTGTTTTCAAATCAAAATACTTAAAATTGTACGAGTTAAATTTTGCTGTAACAGAGTTTTACTTACCTGCGACCCATTAAACAATTTACTAGGATGATGGCCTCAGTCTGGAATTTTTTTAAAGGAAATTAAAAGATTTATTTGTCTAGAATTTTGGACACATGTGTACCACTGCTTGGAGCATAAAACTTATTTTTTCCAAGTAAAAATACTTAAAATTGTACGAGTTGAATTTCCTTGTATCAGAATTGTACTTACCTGGAACCTATGAAACGATTTACTAGGATGTAGGCTTCAGTTTGCAATTTTTTTAAAGAGAAATTAGGCGACTGGTTTTCCTAGGATTTTGCAGACATGTGTACTACTGCTTGGAGCACAAAACTTATTTTTTCCAAGACAAAATACTTAAAATTGTACGAGTTAAATTTGCCTGTATCAGAATTTTACTTTGCTGTGATCTATCAAACGATTTACTTGTGTATAGGCCTCAATCTGGAATTTTTTTAAAAGAAATTAGAAGGCTAGTTTTCCTAAGATTTTGCACACCTGTACTATTGCTTGGAGCATGAAACTTATTTTTTCCAAGTAAAAATACTTAAAATTGCAGGAGGTAAATTTTCCTATATCAGATTTTTTCTTCCCTGAGACCCATCAAACGATTTACTAGGATGTAGGCCTCAGTTTGCAATTTTTTTCAAGGAAATTAGAAAACTGATTTGTCTAGGATTTTGCACATATTTGTACTATTGCTCGGAGCATAAAACTTATTTTTTCCAAGTAAAAATACTTAAAGTTGTAGGAGTTAAATTTTCCTATATCAGAATTTTTCTTCCCTGCGACCCATTAAACAATTTACTAGGATGGTGGCCTCAGTCTGGAATTTTTTTAAAGGAAATTAAAAGATTTATTTGTCTAGAATTTTGGACACATGTGTACCACTGCTTGGAGCATAAAACTTATTTTTTCCAAGTAAAAATACTTAAAATTGTACGAGTTGAATTTCCTTGTATCAGAATTGTACTTACCTGGAACCTATGAAACGATTTACTAGGATGTAGGCTTCAGTTTGCAATTTTTTTAAAGGGAAATTAGGCGACTGGTTTTCCTAGGATTTTGCACACATGTGTACTGCTGCTTGGAGCACAAAACTTATTTTTTCCAAGACAAAATACTTAAAATTGTACGAGTTAAAATTTCCTGTAACAGAATGTTTCTTACCTGCGACCTATCAAACGATTTACTTGTGTATAGGCCTCAATCTGGAATTTTTTTAAAAGAAATTAGAAGGCTAGTTTTCCTAGGATTTTGCACACATCTGTACTATTGCTTGGAGCATGAAACTTATTTTTTCCAAGTAAAAATACTTAAAATTGCAGGAGGTAAATTTTCCTATATCAGATTTTTTCTTCCCTGAGACCCATCAAACGATTTACTAGGATGTAGGCCTCAGTTTGCAATTTTTTCAAGGAAATTGGAAGATTGATTGGTCTAGGATTTTGCACACATCTGTACTATTGCTTGGAGCATAAAACTTATTTTTTCCAAGACAAAATACTTAAAATTGTACGAGTTAAATTTGCCTGTATTAGAATTTTACTTTGCTGTGATCTATCAAACTAGGTTGTAGGCCTCAGTCTGCAATTTTTTTAAAGGAAATTAGAAGATTGATTTGTCTAGGATTTTGCACACATGTGTACCACTGCTTGGAGCATAAAACTTATTTTTTCCACGTAAAAATACTTAAAATTGTAGGAGGTAAATTTTCCTATATCAGATTTTTTCTTCCCTGCGACCCATCAAACGATTTACTAGGATGTAGGCCTCAGTTTGCAATTTTTTTAAAGGAAATTAGAAGATTGATTTGTCTAGGATTTTGCACACATGTGTACCACTTCTTGGAGCACAAAACTTATTTTTTCCGAGTCAAAATACTTAAAATTGTACGAGTTGAATTTCCTTGTATCAGAATTGTACTTACCTGGAACCTATGAAACGATTTACTAGGATGTAGGCTTCAGTTTGCAATTTTTTTAAAGAGAAATTAGGCGACTGGTTTTCCTAGGATGTTGCAGACATGTGTACTACTGCTTGGAGCACAAAATTTATTTTTTCCAAGACAAAATACTTAAAATTGTACGAGTTAAAATTTCCTGTAACAGAATTTTACTTACCTGCGACCTATCAAACGATTTACTTGTGTATAGGCCTCAATCTGGAATTTTTTTAAAAGAAATTAGAAGGCTAGTTTTCCTAAGATTTTGCACACATCTGTACTATTGCTTGGAGCATGAAACTTATTTTTTCCAAGTAAAAATACTTAAAATTGCAGGAGGTAAATTTTCCTATATCAGATTTTTTCTTCCCTGAGACCCATCAAACGATTTACTAGGATGATGGCCTCAGTCTGGAATTTTTTTAAAGGAAATTAGAAAACTGATTTGTCTAGGATTTTGCACATATTTGTACTATTGCTCGGAGCTTAAAACTTATTTTTTCCAAGTAAAAATACTTAAAGTTGTAGGAGTTAAATTTTCCTATATCAGAATTTTTCTTCCCTGCGACCCATTAAACAATTTACTAGGATGATGGCCTCAGTCTGGAATTTTTTTAAAGGAAATTAGAAAACTGATTTGTCTCGGATTTTGCACATATTTGTACTACTGCTCGGAGCATAAAACTTATTTTTCCCAAGTAAAAATACTTAAAGTTGTAGGAGTTAAATTTTCCTATATCAGAATTTTTCTTCCCTGCGACCCATTAAACAATTTACTAGGATGATGGCCTCAGTCTGGAATTTTTTTAAAGGAAATTAAAAGATTTATTTGTCTAGAATTTTGGACACATGTGTACCACTGCTTGGAGCATAAAACTTATTTTTTCCAAGTAAAAATACTTAAAATTGTACGAGTTGAATTTCCTTGTATCAGAATTGTACTTACCTGGAACCTATGAAACGATTTACTAGGATGTAGGCTTCAGTTTGCAATTTTTTTAAAGAGAAATTAGGCGACTGGTTTTCCTAGGATTTTGCAGACATGTGTACTACTGCTTGGAGCACAAAACTTATTTTTTCCAAGACAAAATACTTAAAATTGTACGAGTTAAATTTGCCTGTATCAGAATTTTACTTTGCTGTGATCTATCAAACGATTTACTTGTGTATAGGCCTCAATCTGGAATTTTTTTAAAAGAAATTAGAAGGCTAGTTTTCCTAAGATTTTGCACACCTGTACTATTGCTTGGAGCATGAAACTTATTTTTTCCAAGTAAAAATACTTAAAATTGCAGGAGGTAAATTTTCCTATATCAGATTTTTTCTTCCCTGAGACCCATCAAACGATTTACTAGGATGTAGGCCTCAGTTTGCAATTTTTTTCAAGGAAATTAGAAAACTGATTTGTCTAGGATTTTGCACATATTTGTACTATTGCTCGGAGCATAAAACTTATTTTTTCCAAGTAAAAATACTTAAAGTTGTAGGAGTTAAATTTTCCTATATCAGAATTTTTCTTCCCTGCGACCCATTAAACAATTTACTAGGATGATGGCCTCAGTCTGGAATTTTTTTAAAGGAAATTAAAAGATTTATTTGTCTAGAATTTTGGACACATGTGTACCACTGCTTGGAGCATAAAACTTATTTTTTCCAAGTAAAAATACTTAAAATTGTACGAGTTGAATTTCCTTGTATCAGAATTGTACTTACCTGGAACCTATGAAACGATTTACTAGGATGTAGGCTTCAGTTTGCAATTTTTTTAAAGGGAAATTAGGCGACTGGTTTTCCTAGGATTTTGCACACATGTGTACTGCTGCTTGGAGCACAAAACTTATTTTTTCCAAGACAAAATACTTAAAATTGTACGAGTTAAAATTTCCTGTAACAGAATGTTTCTTACCTGCGACCTATCAAACGATTTACTTGTGTATAGGCCTCAATCTGGAATTTTTTTAAAAGAAATTAGAAGGCTAGTTTTCCTAGGATTTTGCACACATCTGTACTATTGCTTGGAGCATGAAACTTATTTTTTCCAAGTAAAAATACTTAAAATTGCAGGAGGTAAATTTTCCTATATCAGATTTTTTCTTCCCTGAGACCCATCAAACGATTTACTAGGATGTAGGCCTCAGTTTGCAATTTTTTTCAAGGAAATTGGAAGATTGATTGGTCTAGGATTTTGCACACATCTGTACTATTGCTTGGAGCATAAAACTTATTTTTTCCAAGACAAAATACTTAAAATTGTACGAGTTAAATTTGCCTGTATTAGAATTTTACTTTGCTGTGATCTATCAAACTAGGTTGTAGGCCTCAGTCTGCAATTTTTTTAAAGGAAATTAGAAGATTGATTTGTCTAGGATTTTGCACACATGTGTACCACTGCTTGGAGCATAAAACTTATTTTTTCCACGTAAAAATACTTAAAATTGTAGGAGGTAAATTTTCCTATATCAGATTTTTTCTTCCCTGCGACCCATCAAACGATTTACTAGGATGTAGGCCTCAGTTTGCAATTTTTTTAAAGGAAATTAGAAGATTGATTTGTCTAGGATTTTGCACACATGTGTACCACTTCTTGGAGCACAAAACTTATTTTTTCCGAGTCAAAATACTTAAAATTGTACGAGTTGAATTTCCTTGTATCAGAATTGTACTTACCTGGAACCTATGAAACGATTTACTAGGATGTAGGCTTCAGTTTGCAATTTTTTTAAAGAGAAATTAGGCGACTGGTTTTCCTAGGATGTTGCAGACATGTGTACTACTGCTTGGAGCACAAAATTTATTTTTTCCAAGACAAAATACTTAAAATTGTACGAGTTAAAATTTCCTGTAACAGAATTTTACTTACCTGCGACCTATCAAACGATTTACTTGTGTATAGGCCTCAATCTGGAATTTTTTTAAAAGAAATTAGAAGGCTAGTTTTCCTAACATTTTGCACACATCTGTACTATTGCTTGGAGCATGAAACTTATTTTTTCCAAGTAAAAATACTTAAAATTGCAGGAGGTAAATTTTCCTATATCAGAATTTTTCTTCCCTGCGACCCATTAAACAATTTACTAGGATGATGGCCTCAGTCTGGAATTTTTTTAAAGGAAATTAGAAAACTGATTTGTCTAGGATTTTGCACATATTTGTACTACTGCTCGGAGCATAAAACTTATTTTTTCCAAGTAAAAATACTTAAAGTTGTAGGAGTTAAATTTTCCTATATCAGAATTTTTCTTCCCTGCGACCCATTAAACAATTTACTAGGATGATGGCCTCAGTCTGGAATTTTTTTAAAGGAAATTAAAAGATTTATTTGTCTAGAATTTTGGACACATGTGTACCACTGCTTGGAGCATAAAACTTATTTTTTCCAAGTAAAAATACTTAAAATTGTACGAGTTGAATTTCCTTGTATCAGAATTGTACTTACCTGGAACCTATGAAACGATTTACTAGGATGTAGGCTTCAGTTTGCAATTTTTTTAAAGAGAAATTAGGCGACTGGTTTTCCTAGGATTTTGCAGACATGTGTACTACTGCTTGGAGCACAAAACTTATTTTTTCCAAGACAAAATACTTAAAATTGTACGAGTTAAATTTGCCTGTATCAGAATTTTACTTTGCTGTGATCTATCAAACGATTTACTTGTGTATAGGCCTCAATCTGGAATTTTTTTAAAAGAAATTAGAAGGCTAGTTTTCCTAAGATTTTGCACACCTGTACTATTGCTTGGAGCATGAAACTTATTTTTTCCAAGTAAAAATACTTAAAATTGCAGGAGGTAAATTTTCCTATATCAGATTTTTTCTTCCCTGAGACCCATCAAACGATTTACTAGGATGTAGGCCTCAGTTTGCAATTTTTTTCAAGGAAATTAGAAAACTGATTTGTCTAGGATTTTGCACATATTTGTACTATTGCTCGGAGCATAAAACTTATTTTTTCCAAGTAAAAATACTTAAAGTTGTAGGAGTTAAATTTTCCTATATCAGAATTTTTCTTCCCTGCGACCCATTAAACAATTTACTAGGATGATGGCCTCAGTCTGGAATTTTTTTAAAGGAAATTAAAAGATTTATTTGTCTAGAATTTTGGACACATGTGTACCACTGCTTGGAGCATAAAACTTATTTTTTCCAAGTAAAAATACTTAAAATTGTACGAGTTGAATTTCCTTGTATCAGAATTGTACTTACCTGGAACCTATGAAACGATTTACTAGGATGTAGGCTTCAGTTTGCAATTTTTTTAAAGGGAAATTAGGCGACTGGTTTTCCTAGGATTTTGCACACATGTGTACTGCTGCTTGGAGCACAAAACTTATTTTTTCCAAGACAAAATACTTAAAATTGTACGAGTTAAAATTTCCTGTAACAGAATGTTTCTTACCTGCGACCTATCAAACGATTTACTTGTGTATAGGCCTCAATCTGGAATTTTTTTAAAAGAAATTAGAAGGCTAGTTTTCCTAGGATTTTGCACACATCTGTACTATTGCTTGGAGCATGAAACTTATTTTTTCCAAGTAAAAATACTTAAAATTGCAGGAGGTAAATTTTCCTATATCAGATTTTTTCTTCCCTGAGACCCATCAAACGATTTACTAGGATGTAGGCCTCAGTTTGCAATTTTTTTCAAGGAAATTGGAAGATTGATTGGTCTAGGATTTTGCACACATCTGTACTATTGCTTGGAGCATAAAACTTATTTTTTCCAAGACAAAATACTTAAAATTGTACGAGTTAAATTTGCCTGTATTAGAATTTTACTTTGCTGTGATCTATCAAACTAGGTTGTAGGCCTCAGTCTGCAATTTTTTTAAAGGAAATTAGAAGATTGATTTGTCTAGGATTTTGCACACATGTGTACCACTGCTTGGAGCATAAAACTTATTTTTTCCAAGTAAAAATACTTAAAGTTGTAGGAGTTAAATTTTCCTATATCAGAATTTTTCTTCCCTGCGACCCATTAAACAATTTACTAGGATGATGGCCTCAGTCTGGAATTTTTTTAAAGGAAATTAGAAAACTGATTTGTCTAGGATTTTGCACATATTTGTACTACTGCTCGGAGCATAAAACTTATTTTTTCCAAGTAAAAATACTTAAAGTTGTAGGAGTTAAATTTTCCTATATCAGAATTTTTCTTCCCTGCGACCCATTAAACAATTTACTAGGATGATGGCCTCAGTCTGGAATTTTTTTAAAGGAAATTAAAAGATTTATTTGTCTAGAATTTTGGACACATGTGTACCACTGCTTGGAGCATAAAACTTATTTTTTCCAAGTAAAAATACTTAAAATTGTACGAGTTGAATTTCCTTGTATCAGAATTGTACTTACCTGGAACCTATGAAACGATTTACTAGGATGTAGGCTTCAGTTTGCAATTTTTTTAAAGAGAAATTAGGCGACTGGTTTTCCTAGGATTTTGCAGACATGTGTACTACTGCTTGGAGCACAAAACTTATTTTTTCCAAGACAAAATACTTAAAATTGTACGAGTTAAATTTGCCTGTATCAGAATTTTACTTTGCTGTGATCTATCAAACGATTTACTTGTGTATAGGCCTCAATCTGGAATTTTTTTAAAAGAAATTAGAAGGCTAGTTTTCCTAAGATTTTGCACACCTGTACTATTGCTTGGAGCATGAAACTTATTTTTTCCAAGTAAAAATACTTAAAATTGCAGGAGGTAAATTTTCCTATATCAGATTTTTTCTTCCCTGAGACCCATCAAACGATTTACTAGGATGTAGGCCTCAGTTTGCAATTTTTTTCAAGGAAATTGGAAGATTGATTGGTCTAGGATTTTGCACACATCTGTACTATTGCTTGGAGCATAAAACTTATTTTTTCCAAGACAAAATACTTAAAATTGTACGAGTTAAATTTGCCTGTATTAGAATTTTACTTTGCTGTGATCTATCAAACTAGGTTGTAGGCCTCAGTCTGCAATTTTTTTAAAGGAAATTAGAAGATTGATTTGTCTAGGATTTTGCACACATGTGTACCACTGCTTGGAGCATAAAACTTATTTTTTCCACGTAAAAATACTTAAAATTGTAGGAGGTAAATTTTCCTATATCAGATTTTTTCTTCCCTGCGACCCATCAAACGATTTACTAGGATGTAGGCCTCAGTTTGCAATTTTTTTAAAGGAAATTAGAAGATTGATTTGTCTAGGATTTTGCACACATGTGTACCACTTCTTGGAGCACAAAACTTATTTTTTCCGAGTCAAAATACTTAAAATTGTACGAGTTGAATTTCCTTGTATCAGAATTGTACTTACCTGGAACCTATGAAACGATTTACTAGGATGTAGGCTTCAGTTTGCAATTTTTTTAAAGAGAAATTAGGCGACTGGTTTTCCTAGGATGTTGCAGACATGTGTACTACTGCTTGGAGCACAAAATTTATTTTTTCCAAGACAAAATACTTAAAATTGTACGAGTTAAAATTTCCTGTAACAGAATTTTACTTACCTGCGACCTATCAAACGATTTACTTGTGTATAGGCCTCAATCTGGAATTTTTTTAAAAGAAATTAGAAGGCTAGTTTTCCTAACATTTTGCACACATCTGTACTATTGCTTGGAGCATGAAACTTATTTTTTCCAAGTAAAAATACTTAAAATTGCAGGAGGTAAATTTTCCTATATCAGATTTTTTCTTCCCTGAGACCCATCAAACGATTTACTAGGATGATGGCCTCAGTCTGGAATTTTTTTAAAGGAAATTAGAAAACTGATTTGTCTAGGATTTTGCACATATTTGTACTATTGCTCGGAGCATAAAACTTATTTTTTCCAAGTAAAAATACTTAAAGTTGTAGGAGTTAAATTTTCCTATATCAGAATTTTTCTTCCCTGCGACCCATTAAACAATTTACTAGGATGATGGCCTCAGTCTGGAATTTTTTTAAAGGAAATTAGAAAACTGATTTGTCTAGGATTTTGCACATATTTGTACTACTGCTCGGAGCATAAAACTTATTTTTTCCAAGTAAAAATACTTAAAGTTGTAGGAGTTAAATTTTCCTATATCAGAATTTTTCTTCCCTGCGACCCATTAAACAATTTACTAGGATGATGGCCTCAGTCTGGAATTTTTTTAAAGGAAATTAAAAGATTTATTTGTCTAGAATTTTGGACACATGTGTACCACTGCTTGGAGCATAAAACTTATTTTTTCCAAGTAAAAATACTTAAAATTGTACGAGTTGAATTTCCTTGTATCAGAATTGTACTTACCTGGAACCTATGAAACGATTTACTAGGATGTAGGCTTCAGTTTGCAATTTTTTTAAAGAGAAATTAGGCGACTGGTTTTCCTAGGATTTTGCAGACATGTGTACTACTGCTTGGAGCACAAAACTTATTTTTTCCAAGACAAAATACTTAAAATTGTACGAGTTAAATTTGCCTGTATCAGAATTTTACTTTGCTGTGATCTATCAAACGATTTACTTGTGTATAGGCCTCAATCTGGAATTTTTTTAAAAGAAATTAGAAGGCTAGTTTTCCTAAGATTTTGCACACATCTGTACTATTGCTTGGAGCATGAAACTTATTTTTTCCAAGTAAAAATACTTAAAATTGCAGGAGGTAAATTTTCCTATATCAGATTTTTTCTTCCCTGAGACCCATCAAACGATTTACTAGGATGATGGCCTCAGTTTGCAATTTTTTTAAAGGGAAATTAGGCGACTGGTTTTCCTAGGATTTTGCACATATTTGTACTATTGCTCGGAGCATAAAACTTATTTTTTCCAAGTAAAAATACTTAAAGTTGTAGGAGTTAAATTTTCCTATATCAGAATTTTTCTTCCCTGCGACCCATTAAACAATTTACTAGGATGATGGCCTCAGTCTGGAATTTTTTTAAAGGAAATTAGAAAACTGATTTGTCTAGGATTTTGCACATATTTGTACTACTGCTCGGAGCATAAAACTTATTTTTTCCAAGTAAAAATACTTAAAGTTGTAGGAGTTAAATTTTCCTATATCAGAATTTTTCTTCCCTGCGACCCATTAAACAATTTACTAGGATGATGGCCTCAGTCTGGAATTTTTTTAAAGGAAATTAAAAGATTTATTTGTCTAGAATTTTGGACACATGTGTACCACTGCTTGGAGCATAAAACTTATTTTTTCCAAGTAAAAATACTTAAAATTGTACGAGTTGAATTTCCTTGTATCAGAATTGTACTTACCTGGAACCTATGAAACGATTTACTAGGATGTAGGCTTCAGTTTGCAATTTTTTTAAAGAGAAATTAGGCGACTGGTTTTCCTAGGATTTTGCAGACATGTGTACTACTGCTTGGAGCACAAAACTTATTTTTTCCAAGACAAAATACTTAAAATTGTACGAGTTAAATTTGCCTGTATCAGAATTTTACTTTGCTGTGATCTATCAAACGATTTACTTGTGTATAGGCCTCAATCTGGAATTTTTTTAAAAGAAATTAGAAGGCTAGTTTTCCTAAGATTTTGCACACATCTGTACTATTGCTTGGAGCATGAAACTTATTTTTTCCAAGTAAAAATACTTAAAATTGCAGGAGGTAAATTTTCCTATATCAGATTTTTTCTTCCCTGAGACCCATCAAACCATTTACTAGGATGATGGCCTCAGTTTGCAATTTTTTTAAAGGAAATTAGAAAACTGATTTGTCTAGGATTTTGCACATATTTGTACTAATGCTCGGAGCATAAAACTTATTTTTTCCAAGTAAAAATACTTAAAATTGTACGAGTTGAATTTCCTTGTATCAGAATTGTACTTACCTGGAACCTATGAAACGATTTACTAGGATGTAGGCTTCAGTTTGCAATTTTTTTAAAGAGAAATTAGGCGACTGGTTTTCCTAGGATTTTGCAGACATGTGTACTACTGCTTGGAGCACAAAACTTATTTTTTCCAAGACAAAATACTTGAAATTGTACGAGTTAAATTTGCCTGTATCAGAATTTTACTTTGCTGTGATCTATCAAACGATTTACTTGTGTATAGGCCTCAATCTGGAATTTTTTTAAAAGAAATTAGAAGGCTAGTTTTCCTAAGATTTTGCACACATCTGTACTATTGTTTGGAGCATGAAACTTATTTTTTCCAAGTAAAAATACTTAAAATTGCAGGAGGTAAATTTTCCTATATCAGATTTTTTCATCCCTGCGACCCATCAAACGATTTACTAGGATGTAGGCCTCAGTTTGCAATTTTTTTAAAGGGAAATTAGGCGACTGGTTTTCCTAGGATTTTGCACACATGTGTACTACTGCTTGGAGCACAAAACTTATTTTTTCCAAGACAAAATACTTAAAATTGTACGAGTTAAAATTTCCTGTAACAGAATGTTTCTTACCTGCGACCTATCAAACAATTTACTAGGATGATGGCCTCAGTCTGGAATTTTTTTAAAGGAAATTAAAAGATTTATTTGTCTAGAATTTTGGACACATGTGTACCACTGCTTGGAGCATAAAACTTATTTTTTCCAAGTAAAAATACTTAAAATTGTACGAGTTGAATTTCCTTGTATCAGAATTGTACTTACCTGGAACCTATGAAACGATTTACTAGGATGTAGGCTTCAGTTTGCAATTTTTTTAAAGAGAAATTAGGCGACTGGTTTTCCTAGGATTTTGCAGACATGTGTACTACTGCTTGGAGCACAAAACTTATTTTTTCCAAGACAAAATACTTAAAATTGTACGAGTTAAATTTGCCTGTATCAGAATTTTACTTTGCTGTGATCTATCAAACGATTTACTTGTGTATAGGCCTCAATCTGGAATTTTTTTAAAAGAAATTAGAAGGCTAGTTTTCCTAAGATTTTGCACACATCTGTACTATTGCTTGGAGCATGAAACTTATTTTTTCCAAGTAAAAATACTTAAAATTGCAGGTGGTAAATTTTCCTATATCAGATTTTTTCTTCCCTGCGACCCATCATACGATTTACTAGGATGTAGGCCTCAGTTTGCAATTTTTTTAAAGGGAAATTAGGCGACTGGTTTTCCTAGGATTTTGCACACATGTGTACTACTGCTTGGAGCACAAAACTTATTTTTTCCAAGTCAAAATACTTAAAATTGTACGAGTTGAATTTCCCTGTATAAGGATTTTACTTATCTGCGACCCATCAATCGATTTACTCAGGTGTAGGCCTCAGTCTGGAATAAGACAGAAATAGAAATTTATTCTCTCAACCTGTTGCATACGTTCCTAGAAGAAGAGGAAAATTTATATTCATTCTAAGGCTCTCCAGTGTCTATATACGCAGATACAACAGAATTTAATTTCAGTTCGAAGGAAATTAACATCTGCCAGCATTTATTTCGCTGCCTACCTCCACTATTGAAATATTTTATTAAATGCTGCTCACCAGCTTTGCGAATTACAGTGAATTCTCGATATATATCAACAACGCGGGTCTTTCCAGCGACATACATCGTCCAGGAGACATACCCGAGCCGTGTTATGTTTACATTTCTCAACGTCCGAGGCCTCTCGAGCTTCATGGCGTCTCACGAGGTATACGGTAGTGGGGATAATTCCGCGACGTTTATCATGCAGGCCTTGTTGACATATATAGAGAAACCACTGTATCGAAACAATTTTCGTACTATGATTTCCAATTGCGTTTCCAATTTTTCCCTGACATCGGTTTTCTCGGGGAGATGATCGAGCAGAGGACGTTCGATTCCCGGGGCCAGGCCGCGGCTCCGTGGGGCAAAATCGTCCTCGAAGCGGAGCCGCTATCGCTATGGCGGCGACTTTTACTCTCTCCCCAGAGTCGGCATTCCGAGTCATTAAAGAGAGCCCGTTCCCGATGATCGGTGCTCGCAACAACAGCGAGATGCGATTGTGTTATGCGCCCGGTGTTATGACACCGACAAGAGGAATGAGTTATTGCTCTCCGGCTCGTTATCCCGCGCTTCGCACGGGCTCCTCTCTCCTCCATTCTTTCTCTCTTTCTCTTTTTCTCTCTTTCTCAGCTCCTCCGAGTTCCGTTAAAACGTCCGAGATCGTTGAACGCGCATTATCGTGGCTCGCTCGCCTGTCGCGACGTGTCCCACATCGCTTTCGAACGTGCGATTCTAGTCAAGCGAAAGCAAGAAAAAAAAAAAAAACGAGACACTCCTCCGATGATGAGTCGATCAAACGAAACCAGCAATCGAAGTAAAAATAATTTTGGCCGCGAAGTCGGTTCGCCTAACGCTTCTCGGAGAAGGGAAGTGGGCAATTAAATGGCCGTGTCGGTGTTCCCACCGGTCGCGAGCATCGACTCGATTTCCTACGGGAAATGAGACGTATCTGGCCGAGAAATCGGCACCGGGTATACTACTCGATATACACATTGTACTCGACGCTTCTGCCAGGGCTCATTGTGCCAACTGGCGAACGCGGTTCAATAGCCCAAACTTCCCGGATACACTTACCTAGAACGCGCCGTGTTATTCGCCGCTGATACAATATATCACATACGTGTATTAGTTTAACTTAAACCAACTTGAATTTGAAGTTCACAATTTTTTGGAGAAATTAACCCTTAACGAACCGATGCCGCCATATAAGCGGCATATGACACTTTCACTTACTGGATCCAATGCCGCGTATATGACGGCAAAAATTAAAAAAAAAAGTACAATATAAATTTTATGTAAAATAAAACATTAATGTTTTGGATCGGTCAACTAATGGTAACTTGGTACACTTAACCCTCTATGGACCCGTGTAACTTTCGAAATATGCAAGAAGAAGCTCTAGCTCTGTTTCGACGGGCTGCTATATACAGTGGCGTGCAAAAGTTCCCGGCCAGGTGGTTTTTGCTATTTTTCTTCAAAAAAAAAAAAAAAAAAGCGTTAAGAAATTTTTATTAGAATCATAAATAAGGTGGTATTACATGAAAGGATATTACAAAAAATATCAACACTAATTATTTTTCTTACTTGTTTATTTAAAGAATAAGTAAACTTGCGTGTTCAAAAGTTCCCGGCCAGTATGTTTAACGAAAAAATTATGCTTGTTTTTCATTTTGTAACAATTTTGCAGTACATTATTTAATATGTTACATGTAATTAATATTTCGTTGTCATGCCTTTTGCAGCAATAACTGCAGCACAGCGACGAGGCATCGACTCAATTAACCGAGTAATGTAGTCGTGTGGTATGTTGTTCCACTCTTCTATTAAATTTTGAAAAAATTGTGTTTTATTGGAACTTCTATGATTTTTCATTCGACGTTTCATCTCTCCCCAAAGATGCTCTATTGGATTTAATGTTAAAGGATTGGTTTGAATAGAAAGAGACGCGTGGAGATGTGTAACAGAAAAAGATTGAATGGATATATTTAGAAAAAGAATTACAGTATTCGGTCTGCTTAAACCATGTCCGCACGGTTCAGTTCCTTTGCTGAGACTGACTGCCTTGGTGTCCTAGCGTTTTGACCAGTCTAGGCTTTTTACCTGCTTGTCATAAAAACCTTGTCCTTGGGTATTTCCCAAGTCCTGCCATCCTGACCATTTGGACATAGCAAAAACTTTCCTTTTTGCCAGATGGCGAGTTTTCTTAAAAAGTAAGAATTACTTTAACATTTAAGTCCGCAGATTGAGAAGGCCAGTCTAAAACCTGTACTTTATTTGTAGACAACCACCCTTTTACGATTTTCGATGCATGTTTGGGGTCGTTGTCATGTTGGAAAAACCAATTTTCTGGCATTTCTTTTTCACCATATGGTAGCATATGAGTTTCTAAAATTTTTTTATACGTGGCACCAGTCATGATACCCTCAATTTTTATAAGAGGACCAATTCCTTGAGCGGAGAAAGCTCCCCATACCATAATGCTCCCTCCACCATGTTTAACAGTTGGTATTTGGTACCTGGGATCATTTCTTGTGCCAACTAAACGTCATACATATTGTCTTCCATCGCTGCCGAATAGATTAAATTTAGATTCATCCGAAAAAAGAACAGCTTTCCAATTTTCAACAGTCCAGTCACAATATTTTTTGGCGAACTTTAATCGGGCTACTTTATTTTTCTTATTGATTAGTGGTTTTTTAACACCAACTCTGCCGAACAGTCCTACATCATGTAATCTTCTTGTTACCGTACATCGACTAATATTAGCAACGTTTTCCTGTTGTAGTTCTGCTGCAATATTGCTCTAGCTGTCTTCTTTGGGTCCGCAATTGATTTACGTTTTATAATTCTATCAATTCTTTTAGTGGTCTTTCGGGGTCTTCCACTCCGTGGTCGATCTTTCACGCCATGCCCTGCACGATATCTGTTAATTGTATCGTTCACTGTACTTTTCCCGATAGACAATACTGATGCAATTTCGCGAGATGACTTTCCCTTTAACGACAATTCCATCACAATTTTGCGTACTTCGACAGATGTCTTTCGAACAATGTTTACGTTTCAGCGACTGACTACCAACTGAAGACTAACAACACGTAATATTATTTGAATGTAAACACTTACTGACCTTTTACAGACTGAAATACAATCCCGGCTTAAACTGGCCGGGAACTTTTGAACACGCAAGTTTACTTATTCTTTAAATAAACATGTATGAAGAATCAGCAGCATTGATTTTTTCTATAATATTCTTTCACGTAATATGCCCTTATATATGATTCTAATAAAAATTTCTTAACGCCCCTGTAATTAGTTTTGGTGTGATATTTTGTAAAACAAGTTCCAGATGCATCCTTGGTTTGTCAGGACACGTATCACAGTAATACGAAATTTCCCGCCTACCTCCAGGCGTGTTACGGTCAGAACAAACCTTGCAGTCCCTTTTTGGCCCTATTGAAAATAACGCGTTTATATTTTAATAATATGGTTTATTTTCCGCTTTACAAAAAAGGTGTTAAATATGGTAGCAACACGTCGTGTCGGTTGCCCGGTCAGAGTTTCAACTGAGCATCGGTGGCATCGCAAAACGAACATCGGTTGCCTCGTAAAAACAAAAAAGCAACGAAGAGAGCACACCGATTAGACAAATCGGTGGGCGCCTTCTCGTTGGCTATTGTCACGGCACAGAGTATGAAAAGCTCACATTCCAACAGCCTCTCCGCTTGAATACTCTGCGCGCGTAATCATACCAAGACTCTGTCGTAGGAAAGAAAAACGCTGCTTCGCAAAAGGCTTAGTGAATATATCCGCTCTTTGTTCATTCGAGCACACGTACTTGACGATCAAATCCCCCTGATCGACCTTTTCCCGGATGAAATGGTACTTTATGTCGATATGTTTTGTTCTCTTATGGAACTCCGGGTTTTTGACTAATCTAATCGCGCTCTGATTATCCAAAAACAAAACAATAGGATCGTCTCCCATCCGCCCCAAATCTTTTAACAACTTTCGCAGCCAAACGGCCTCTTTAGCTGCCGTGGCCGCCGCAACATACTCTGCCTCAGTCGTACTGAGAGTTACAGTACTGGACAAAATAAAGTACGCACCTCGAATATTTTTACAATTACGTTTATAACTTCGTAGTTTTGACAGGTATAATAATTATGTATTTGCACAAAAAGAAGGTTTCTTAGTCTACTTTTAGGTTTTAACAAAAATAATTTCAAAAACATTTAACATTTTTCAATAGACAGGTCCGTTACATTTATAAGGATATTTTCTTTGGACAAAATACAGTACGCATGTGATAATAACAGTCAAAATTAAGTTCTACTTGAGAACTAGTATTTTGTATGGCCGCCCTTTGCTCGTATGACCTCTTGCAAACGCCGAGGAATGCTCTCGACGAGATTCCGGATGTGCTGTTCGTCGATGTTTCCCCACGCCTTTTCCAAAGCTTCGAATAACTTTAATTTATTGGTTGCGTCACTGTGGTCAACTTTCTGGTCCAAAATGGACCACAGATTTTCGATTGGATTTAAATCCGGCGATTGTGCTGGCCAATCTAGCACTTTGATCCTCGAAGCACGGAAGAAAGCAGCAGTTTTATGCGCGGTATGTTTAGGATCGTTATCTTGTTGGAAGATAAAGTCATCTTCCAGACCAATCTTTAGCAGAGATTCCTCTAAATTCTCGTTGAGGATGTCAATGTATTTGTCTGCTGTCATAATACCATCGATTTTGACGAGATTTCCCACACCCGACCACGCAAAACACCCCCACACCATAATACTGCCTCCTCCATGCTTGACAGTTGTTTGGACATTTTTATCCAGAAGCTTCTCGCCGGGCTTCAGCCAAACCCGTGTTCGTTGTTTATGACCAAACAAGTCATACTTACTCTCATCACTCCAAATAATCTTTTTCCAGAAGTCCACTGGCTTATCGACGTATTTTTTTGCAAATTGGAGACGTTTCAATTGATTAACTTTTCGAATTAAAGGGCGACGCTGTGCAAAACTGCTCCGCAGCCCAGCTTCCCGAAGTCTCCTGGGCACGGTTCGTTCAGAAATGTTGAGTTGCACATTTTCCCTGATTACACGACTAGTAACAGTCGGATTTTTCTTCGTTTCCCGGATAATTCTACGATCCTCGACTGAATTTGTCTTCCTCTTCCATCCGCGACCGATCTTATCGGCTACTGTGCCAAGCTCTACAAATTTTTTGTAGATCTTTCTGACCGCTGCTTCACTAACATTGTACTTTTCACCGATTTTCCTATTCGAGAGACCCTTTTTCCGGTCGTTAACTATTAATTTTCGAATTTGTACGGAAATTTGTTTCATTTCTATGTTATTCGCAATTGAATGATACAATCTTGCCTCTAAGAGCACTGATGGGTAACTGAAACTGTATTAATACGTTTATTTGTAAACATTCTTGTATCTCCAACGGCAAGAAAAGGTATCCTACATGCCATTATTGCTGAAAGTAAATAAACACTCCAGTGCGTACTTTATTTTGTCCGAGGAAAATATGACAACAGACGTAACGGGCTTGAATAATGTACGATGTTTCATGTTTTTCGAATTATGTCTCATTGAGTTTAAAAGTAGACTAAGAAACCTTCTTTTTGTGCAAATACATAATTATTATATCTGTAAAAACTACGAAGTTATAAACGTAATTGTAAAAATATTCGGGGTGCGTACTTTATTTTGTCCAGTACTGTAGATCTCGGCTTTCGAGGTTGTTCCTCAACAGAACGAAACCTCCGGAACGCAACCGCGCGTTCCAAGGGTTGCTTTTTTTCGCGCGGATTCACCCCGTGTTCGGTCCCGCACAGACCGAACGTGAGTTACGATAAACACGGTCGGCTGCAATAGCCACAACATTTTAGACTGACGACACTTTCGGACGCCTAATTTTTTGGTCCTCCGAGCCGGATTCAGTGTCACTGTGGTACGCCTCAGTTTTGGTCTTTTAACCGGATTTAGACTGTGGAAACGTCTCATTTTTGGTGCTTTAAACCGGGCCCAGACTGTGGTACCTGAGTCCATCATCACACGGAATTCGACGTCTGGAAGCAGCACCTCCGAACAACACTTTTCTACAACTGGAAGATTCGGTTGCACAGCAAGTGCAACATCTTCTGGCATCGACCATCGGCACAGTGGAGTCGGTAGCGCCTGGAGCTCTAGCTCTGCAGCATCCGCAAAATACATGACAGTCGGTTGTGCGAGGACACAACATTCGTCGGGCGACTCGGCCATCGTTGCCAACAAGGCGCAACGTCAACCATTACACCAGGGGTGTACCTCCACGGGCTGTTTATTGTCGAACTACCTGTCACTCCCTGCGCTCAGGGAGCATCAGCTACCTGCCACGGAAGCGCCAGGGGTCACAACAGCAACGCAAGGAGTCACCACCTGTGAGGACAACTGATCGTCCACATCTGCAACGCATTTGTGCTTCGTGCACATCACACCTACACCGAGCTGACAAACCAGTGGACGATCGAAGCAGGAGCAGCGCAAACCAGGTGCCATCCCAGGTGTCATGGCGTACCTTGCAACGGTGCGGTAAGTCACACTGTTAAATTCACCATTCCTTCGCATCCGTTTTCTTTCTCTTCTCCCCTCCGTGCCATTCCGAACGTAACCATGGCAAGCGGAGGCAACGCACACACTGAAAACGAACTAGTCAGAAAACGTGGGTCAATAAAATCGAGATTGACGTGGTTTATCAAATTTTTGAACGAATTCGGTGAATCAGGCCCAGGTGACATTCTCCAATTACAGATACGTTTGGCAAAATTAGAACGCGATTTCGAATCATTCGAATCGATTCAAGAAGCAATAGAGCTTATCACTTCCGATGAACAATATGAATCACGTTGTATCTGAACACAACTTTATTTTTCACCCGTTTAACAAATTCGGATTTTTCGTGGCGGTTCGATGACGAATGGACAACAACTGAACGTTCGCTCGCGCGCTTTACATACTGTTCCCCTAACTTTTATCAACTAAACTGAGATTCGTGGAAAAGGCTAAAGCTGTCGCTTTGTACTGTTTATTTCAAACCGTCGTCCGAGGTATACAAATTCTGGGCTCATCCTTGCATGCCACATGCGCAATGACTTTCACCAGACGGCTAATCGCTTTAATTTACAATCATATTTCCTTTTACCCGAACCTCGCGACCCTCTGTAGCCTGGCGGCCCCGGATCCACCTTTCGGTTTTTCCGTGCTCGCTAGAAACCCTTCAGGTGAGAAAGTTCTCCAAATTGAGGTGTTTTTGCGGCCTAAGATAGACACATTGTGACTATCTTTACACGCTATTGGCTTGAGATGCAACAAACGCTATCGCGTAGTCGCCAAAGTCAACGAGATTCGGGTGTTTACTCTTTGTGGTATACACAATTTTCGCATCAAAATGACTAGCAGTAGCCATCCTCCACTAATCTCTTACAATATTCCCCACCTCATTCCGTGTCAATTTCGCATACATGAATTCTGCAGTTAGAAACAAAAATACGCATTTCCATCTGTAACATTCTCCCCTTAAAATTAAAGGTTTTTTTTTTTTTAATTTTACCTTAGATTACATACAATCGCACCTGTCTTTATTTACAAACGTAAACGATATAATGAAACGCTTAAACGAAACAGTTTATTTACTAATGGTGTTTGTCATCGGTATCGCTTGTTAGTGTGATTAATTTTCTGGTGGGTCGTATCAATTCACCCTTTGCCGTACGCACCTTGGCGATTCTAATCACGCCATCCGCTCCAGGGTATACTTCTTCGATAGTTCCCGTGTTCCACGAGTTTCGCGGCATTTGGAAGTCGACGATTAGCACGAGATCCCCTTTTTCTAAGTTCGTATCTGATTTATGCCACTTCGGACGCGAAATCAAGGTGGGTAAATATTCGTGCAGCCAACGTCGCCAGAACGATTCCGCAAAAGACTGCGCGATTTTCCACTGTCTTTTAGGACACGTGGCTTGAGCGTCATATCTTCCTAAATGAACTTCCCCTGATGACGTACCCAGCAAAAAATGGTTCGGTGTCAATGCTTCCTCATCGCCCGGGTCTACCGATATATGCGTCAAAGGTCGTGAGTTAACGGAATGTTCTATTTCTACCAATAGTGTATGGAAAACTTCCGAACTAGGTATTTGATCTCGTAGAATGGCCTGGAGTGCACTTTTTACCGAACGGATGAGCCTTTCCCATACATACTCCACCCATGTGAGGAGCGTCCGGTGGATTGAAAATCCATTTCATTCGTTTTTCTAACGCGTAACTGCGTAGATTTTTCTCATCAATCGTTGCTGCAGCGTCACGTAACTCTTTGCTGGCTCCTTTAAAATTGGTGCCGTTATCGCTGTACACGACTAAAGGCGAACCTCTCCGTGCCGCTAGTCTCTGCAAAGCCATTATAGCTGAACTTGTGGTCAAGCTATCTGCCAATTCCAAATGAACGGCCCGTGTTGTAAGGCACGTGAAGAGTACGCCCCAACGTTTATTCCCTACGTCTTCCTATCTTGACTTGCATCGGACCAAAATAATCCATTCCGCAATGGCTAAATGGTCGTTGCCTGTACGCTACACGACCCGGTGGTAAATTCGACATTTCCGGACTTCGCGGCTTTGCTCGACGAAACCTACAGATAAGACACTTACTTATTAGCGAGCGGAGCGCTCGTCTAACACCCACTATGTAATATTTTTGGCGTATTTCGTTTACCACCGTGTTACTGCTCCCGTGGAAGAACCGTTGACGATATGCTCGTATTAGTAACATAGTCGCGGGATGTCTACTGTCTAAGATTATAGGTTGGTTATTAAACACCCCGTCACGGAATTTGGTGATTCTTCCGCGTGCTCTTAGAATCCCGACTTCGTCCATGAATGGTTTCACAAGCCAATGATTTTACTCCCTTTGTTTATCCCTTTCCCGGTATTTAAGGCTTCTATCTCTCGCGCGAAAACTTCTCCTTGAATGGTCCGATACCAATACATCTCCACTGAGTATATAGTTTCTACCGTTATAGGCGTCTGTTGTTTTCCCCTCCAGCGATCGAAAGCTTTCTTCACCCTTCTCGCCGCTACGAGCAACCCTGGCCAGCCTAAAAACCTTGCGACACTCGGAATGTGGTATTCGCTCGATTGAACAACGTACACTTGTGTTTTACGCAATTCTATGTTGTCAATTTCACGTTTATCTACCTCACTCATGATTTTTTCTACCGGCCACTTTGATTCGGGTTGTTGCAAAAATCCCGGACCGCTGAACCAGCGATCGTTTGTATTTAAAGATTCGTTTAACCACCGCGTTGCATCATCCGCGGGGTTCAAACCAGATGGGACCCAGCGCCACTCCGAACTCAATGTCAGCTCTCCAATTTCTCCTAAACGATTTGCAACAAATGTTTGGCGGTTTCGCGGCTCCGACCTTATCCAGTGAATTACCGTGCTGGAGTCGGACCATAGAAAACGCCGATCTATCTCGCTACCCAGTTCTTTCGCGACCATTTTCGCTAATCTCGCCCCTATTACCGCGGCTTGTAATTCTAGTCGGGGTACCGTCATCGGTTTCAATGGCGCTACTCTAGCTCTAGCCATCACAAAGGATACCCAGATTCGTTCGTCTTTACCGATAAATCTCAAATATGCAGCCGCTGCGCATCCTTTTAAACTTGCGTCGCAAAATACGTGTAATTGTATTTTTAGGTATTTGATTTCATCTGGCGCGTAGCATCGCGGAATGCGAAAAATTTTAATTTCACGGAGTCCTTTAAGCCACGACATCCATACCCGATGTTCCTCATCCCTTATCTCTTGATCCCATCCTACGTCACTGCGCCATATTGCTTGCATTAGTATTTTCGATTTTAGCGTAAACGGGGAAAGAAAACCCAACGGATCAAAAATGGACATAATTATTCGCAAAAATTCGCGTTTCGTAGGTTTTACTTTGCCTGTCAAAATGGTTTCCGGGATTTTTCGTATACCCAAATTAAAGCGAAGCTCATCTGTTTCGGTATCCCAAATAAGTCCTAACACTCTCTCTCCCCCCTGATCGCCTAAACGCATTTCATTTTGACCCTTTGGTCTCCGTCCTTCCGCTACCGTGGTTAGAATCTTTTTCGAATTACTAGCCCAACCGTGCATTTCAAAACCTCCATCCAAATTTATTTGAATGACATCGCGAATCAACTCTGTCGCTTCCTTAATGGTTTTCCGGCTGGCTAAATAATCGTCCATATAGCTGTCGTCAATAATACTCTTTGCCGCGTCCGGTTTTGACTCACCGTATTCCTCAGCATTTTTGTTTTTTACGTATATAGCACAGCATGGCGACGATTTTGAACCGAAAATCAAACGTGTCATTGCATACGTCTCAGGAGATTTTACTCGGTCTCGTCCACGCCAAAGAAATTTCTGAGCAATCTGATCTTCCTTTTTAATTCTTATTTGTAAGAACATATCTTTAATGTCTGCTTTAAACGCGAACCTGTGTAAACGAAAACGCAATAGAATTCCCGGTAAAAATTTCAGCAAATCTGGCCCCGGGTCAAGCTGATCGTTTAAACTGATACCCTTTGACTTCGCCGCAGCGTCAAAAACCAATCTAATTCTGCCTGGCTTGTTAATGTTTTGCACTCCAAAGTGGGGCAGATACCACGAATTCTCCCCAATTTCATCGTCTCGAATCTTTACCGCGTAGCCCTTTTCTATGAATCGATCTACTTCCGCATAGTAAAGGGCTGCGTACTCAGCATCGCGATCAAGTTTCCTCTCTAACGAAATAAGTCTTTTCAGAGCGGACCCCTTGCTGTTCACGTTCCGCGCCCTATCGTCTTTCCACAAGAGTCCTATTTCCCAGAAATTTCCCTTGCGGTGACAGGCCTCTTGCAAAATTTTCACAGCCCGGTTTTGTTTATTTTCATTTTTATTTAAATAGTCGATACCGAGAGTGTCTACACAGAAATATTTTCGCACAAGTTCGTCAAGACTCTCCGGGTCGTCTAACACGTTTTCGTGAGATCTCTGCCACGTCACATGTGAACTTAAGAGTTCTTTTCTTTTCGAGTGACTTTTAGTATTCCCGTGTAAGGTCCAACCCAGCAGACAACGCGACAATACATAATCCGCGTTTTTTATTTCACGTAGTTCTCGAGTTACTATAAAGGGCCAATTATCCTGTCCTATAAGGATTCTGGGAGGTGCATTTAAATACGATTTTAATTTTATTTTTGTCATAATCTCAACGTGATTCGCGGTCTCATCGGAGATAGACTGGGTAGGGAGGTTCAAATCTCGAATCGTGATAGCCTGCTTGATTTCATATCGACCTCCTTCCCCTTGAATGCCGAACTGAACCCTCTCACAATTGGATATTAATTTTTCGTGGGTTAGTAAGCCCTTCAAGAACATGTTTGAACGCGTCCCTCGCGCTCCTATTTCGCGCGACAATGTTTGATCGATTAACGTGATCGTCGATCCTTCGTCTAACAGCGCGTATGTCTCTACGTCTCGACGCGGTCCCCAAATTCGGACCGGCAGAATCTTTAACAACGAACACCTTACTTCTAGCCACGGTCTACTAGGGGGGTTTCCTGACTCTGCACTCGCGTCGGGAGCGTTTCGTTCGCGATTTCCCGAGCCCTTTCTTGAGCTCTGTTTTGCTTTGCTATTCTCATTTCCGAATTTGAAATTATGGAGAAGACTATTGTGCCTGGCTTTGCACGTCGAACAATTTACCCCCCTGCATTTGTCACGCGGGTGTCCCTTGCGTAGACACTTAAAACACAATCTATGTCTTTTCACCAGATGCCATCGACGCGCTATCGTTTCTCGGGCAAATTCACGACAGTGTTCCGAACCGTGATTTGATCTGTTGCAAAATACGCATTTCTCGACATCTTGTTCGCGGCTCTCCACTGTATTTATAGCGAACACACCTTTATCTGAAAATTTCCGACCCTTGAATGTCACCCGCTGTCGCGACGCCGGCGTCGTCCGCGACGAAGATGCGAGATTCGTATCCATATTGAATACCCCCGCTTCCACTGCCAATTCCGCTTCTTTGTACAGGAAATCCGATAGCTTTTCCAATTGCGATTTTTCAGATAATGATTCGACGGAATATCTGTTGTACGCATATTTTAGAGCGGACGGCAATTTGCTTCCCACGTTTTGAATTAATTCGAGACTGTGCAAATATCCGGTGAGTTTCAAAGATCGGAAGGCAACGACCGCATTGCGAAGTTTTGTCGCAAATTGCGCTATGTTGACACTGCCCGCGTCAAGGTGAGGCAAACCTTTGATGTCGTTTATAATTTTCCGCGCAACTACGTTTTTGTTACCGAAATTTAGTTCCAAAGCACGCATCACTGTGTCCGCGTCCTGGCTCGTGGCTAACAATGTGCTTACAGCGTCGCGCGCTTCTCCCTTTAACGCAGTGAAAAGTCTAGCCATATTTTCGCGATCGCTGTACGCACCGAGCTCTGTTGTTAGACGGTACGATTCCTTGAAATGTATCCATTCCAGCGGGTCTCCCGAGAACGTGGGTAATTTGCCTGCTGAAGTTAAACGGTTCACGAAACGCGAGTTTCCCTCTCCCATCGACGCTTCCCGCACCGATTTTAAGGTGTTCTCAATCGCTTGAGCGAGATGTGCGGCCGCGTCTCCGATTCGCAGGGTATGAAGTATACCTTCACTCGATTCTTGCTGAGGGGTACTGTGTGCCCCAGCGTGCAGTTCGATGTCTTCGTCCGGATTATGGTCTTCCTCTTCCTCGACGATTCCCATCCTGGACGGTGTGGTTTCCGAAACGCCTACCATTCTGGATGGTCCCGGTTGGTCGTCATTAGGGGGCTCCCGTTCCTGGCTCGGCTCCTCCATCGCAGTTGCTCGAGTCTGCTTCTTCCGTGGCGCATCCGTACTGGGTTCAGCCGACGGTATTTTTCTCTTTCTTCCCGCCATCGTCGTATCCACTACTTCACGGGTGAAAGTCTACCGGACAGCAAGTTCCCGGGTTTCGGCACCAAAATGTATCTGAACACAACTTTATTTTTCACCCGTTTAACAAATTCGGATTTTTCGTGGCGGTTCGATGACGAATGGACAACAACTGAACGTTCGCTCGCGCGCTTTACATACTGTTCCCCTAACTTTTATCAACTAAACTGAGATTCGTGGAAAAGGCTAAAGCTGTCGCTTTGTACTGTTTATTTCAAACCGTCGTCCCAGGTATACAAATTCTGGGCTCATCCTTGCATGCCACATGCGCAATGACTTTCACCAGACGGCTAATCGCTTTAATTTACAATCATATTTCCTTTTACCCGAACCTCGCGACCCTCTGTAGCCTGGCGGCCCCGGATCCACCTTTCGGTTTTTCCGTGCTCGCTAGAAACCCTTCAGGTGAGAAAGTTCTCCAAATTGAGGTGTTTTTGCGGCCTAAGCTAGACACATTGTGACTATCTTTACACGCTATTGGCTTGAGATGCAACAAACGCTATCGCGTAGTCGCCAAAGTCAACGAGATTCGGGTGTTTACTCTTTGTGGTATACACAATTTTCGCATCAAAATGACTAGCAGTAGCCATCCTCCACTAATCTCTTACAATATTCCCCATCTCATTCCGTGTCAATTTCGCATACATGAATTCTGCAGTTAGAAACAAAAATACGCATTTCCATCTGTAACACACGTCTTAGCGAGCGCACGGAATTTGAAGATTTATATTACGCGAACATTGGTGAGGCACATGAAATTCTAGAAGGAATCGATCAACCGCAATTGTTAAATGTTACTTTCAATCAAAACACGGTGAAGAATAACCAATCGCCAGTAACGTTAGAATCTATGCATCTTCCAAAATTTTGTGGCTCCTCCACGGATTGGCCAGGCATCGCCGACCAATTTCTTTTCACTGTACGCGATAAGCCGCGGTTAAATGATTTACAAGAGACAGAAATTGCTATGCGGGAATCTATTACAAACGATTTACCAGAGGCAGGAATGTCTGCTAAAGTTCCTAGTCATGAAAGTATAATGAAGGAATCTTTCGATGTTCGTACACGGTCACATGATTTTGAACTTGCAAATGAAAACGAAAATAATGTAACTAATACGATTGAAAAAAGTCACTCTTCTAATGTGGCGCATTCCTCGGTAGAAGCTATCAATAAAACATTGCAAAGGGTAGACGTAACTCAGAATACTTCTAAATTCGATATCTATTTGGCATCAGAGGAAAAATCTATAATTGATTCGAATTCGCGAAATAACGTAGCGAAGAATGAAATTCCTGAAACTGTTCAAAGGCAGGAAGAAAAAATGCAAGTCGACGAAAATCTTTCTGATGCACATATAGATGTAGACTTAGTTAAAGATGTGCCAGCTGATGAGTGGCAAGAAAGAAATTCTCAGAAGAATTCTGTGCACTCGATGCCAACGCAGAGGTTGAAAAACGAGAGTGAAAATAAAAATGTTGAATTTGTTTTAGTTGACAAAGTCAAAAAATCATCTGAATCGGCAGAAAATATAAATATTGAAAGGGGAAAGAAAAGAATGCATATGTCGAAGTCTCAATGCGAAACAAATGAAAATCAATTGGTAAGGGTAAAGGATACACAGCAATCTATGCAACACGAACAAATTATCGAGGTAGAAACTCGGACAGAAAAATCACATAATGCAGAAAACGTATTAATGAGAACATCCATAACAAGCGATGTTTCTAAACAATCTCCGCTCGGGAGCGATATTTTTATTGAAAGGCCAGTAGATAAAAATTATTTAGTCATTTTCGTAGTTTTTTGTACCAAGGCGGTACACGTTGAAACAGTCGGTGATTTGACCGCAAATGCATTTCTGGCAACGCTACGGCGATACTTTGCACGGCGAAGTATTAGTTCCGATATTTATTCGGAGAAACGCAACGAATTTCGTAGGCGCGAATCGGGAATTCAAAGAACTACACGCATTTTTCAAAGCTAAAACGACAAACGACACAATCTCGACCACGTTGGCCAACGAAGGCATAAATTCGAAGTCTATTACACCACGATCACCGCATTTTGGGGGTTTGGGGGAGGCAGTAGTTCGCCGAACTACACATCATTCGTTAAGGACGATCGGTAATGCGTTGCCTTCGTATGAAAGGTTATTAACGTTCATAAACCGGTTAAAAGCCATTCTGAATTCCCATCACATCACTCCTGGTCACTTCATTGTTGGTGAAACTTTAACAAGTGTGCCAGATTACGATTTCAGCGAAACGCCGATCGGCAGATTATCACGTAATCGTACGAGAAGACGATGCGTCCCCGTGGCAGTGGCAACGTGTAATCAGCTGATTCACTGTATCCATCATCGGAAGGCAGCATACAAGTACTGCTGCTAACTTCCACCATCAACTCATCAAGGGGAAATCGGCAGACGGCATCAAACAACGTTGCAGCAGGGATTTCCACCTTGAACCACCAACCCAACGAGTTCGAGATTCATCGAGAGCGCCGGCATTCTGGATAACATCCAAATCGTCAACCAGGAGCGAGTCAACGTCCACTGGTTCATCATCAAAGGATTCGGCAACGACACGAGAACGAGTCCACCGCTCCTTCGAGACACCATCATCGTAATTCGTGAGTCAAGCACTCGTCATATTCGCTAATTTTCCTTTCTTTCCGTCCTCATCAATCCTATCGTAATGGCCTCCGAAGGAAACGCGTACAACGTAGATCGCGATCTTATACGCAAACGCGCCACGATAAAAACGAAGTTATCGATCTTTAAATTATTCGTATCGGCAATCCACGAGTCGGAAGAGATCCCAATGGATCAGCTAAAGTTACGCATCGCGCAAATCGAACACGACTTCGCGACCTTGAACTCGATCGAAGAAGCTCTAGAATTGAACGCAGACGACAACAGTTTCGCATTTTTCGGCATTACAACGATCCAAGCATCGTCATTAATCATCGAATTCAGGCCTTTTTCGAGCTACCGACGTGTTCGCGACTCAACTCCTCAGCGCTTTGCGAACTGACCGACGAAGCGATGAAACACTATAACGCGTTACAGGCTCTCAACAAGCCATTTTTAGAGGCATTCCCGATTTACGCGATAACGAGCAAACTGGATGAACAAACGCGGCTGCGGTGGAAGGAAAAGACACAAGGTTCCGGTCCTCCGACCATGGAACAACTGTTAGATTTCCTACATAACCGATGCAGAGTTCTGGAAACTGTCATGTGGTGCGCAACTTATTAGACGATCGGGGCTCAAAGTTCCGGGAGATCGAACAAGCACCGCAAGAAATCATTTTGTCTCACGAAGAACGTGCATGTGAGCCTCACGACACGCAAAATATAACTCGCGACCTTTCTACTCTATAGCTAGCGTCCGAATATTTTTGGGAGTCACTGTATTATCATTATCTACGTTTCTGGACGCCGACGGAATGTTGAGAGTAGGCGGACGATTATCGAAGTCACAGATATTGTACGGAGAAAAGCATCCCGTACTATCACCCAAAAAACACCATTTAACACGCGTAATGGGTGACACGTTGCTATCCTTCGAAGGTCTCCTAACCCTTGCAGCGCCAGTAGAATCAATTCTAAACACGCGTCCCTTAACCTCGGTATCCACTGATCCAAACGATCCGAATCAATGACCAGCGTGCCTGACCATGACCATACGAGCTTGCCCGATGGTAGACTCTCGTCGTGGCAACATAGACAGAAAATTAAGGCCCACTTCTGGAAACGGTGGAGAAACGCATATTTGCAGGAGGAGCTGACAGTCCGCAAAAAATGCCACACCAACGAAACAGCCGACCTTCCGATTGGGACAATGGTTCCGGTCCAGGAAGACAACACACTACCCATGCAGTGGCCTTTGGGACGAGTCACCGCAATTCATCCTGGCGAAGACGGCGTCATTCGCGCAGCAACCGTACGGACATCGCGCGGTGAACACAAACGCTCCATGAAGCGTCTCGCGCCACTGCCAATGGATTAACTTAATCTTTCATCACTCACATTTCATTCGCCAATGTAAATCTTCATCATTCTTTGTATCATACCGTATCTTACTCATAATCTTATCGTAGTTATTTAGCATTGCATCAACGTTGAACATATCGTTCAAGGGGGGTGGCATAAAATCAACAACGCCCTCTATTCATTTCAATGAGTTCAGTTTTTCGTTAAATCGAAAACGAACGGGAGCGACGCGAGACGAAAGTCGCGGCAAAGGATTTGGAGTGTCGTCGGACACCACTGCGAGACCTCCGTGAGCAAGCCCATTGAAAGGGCAATATACAAACAGTTCACTTTCCAGACCTCTTTCGCATATCTCTCACACCTAATCCATTGAAATGGGTATTTATAATGTAAGAAAATAACGCACTAGAATGCAACGTGTATACAGAGAAAGTTTTAGGGGGAAGAAAAGAAACCTCTGTTGGGTCCACTCGGGAAAACAGATGTGGGAGGAGGACCCTTAATTTATTACTCAGGGCCTCTTTTAAGTGTAAGGTTGCAGGCCTTCCACTTCTGACCAGGGTCAATAAATAAAGAGGACTTTAAAAATAAATAAATACCCGAGGACCGTTAAAATATACCAGGACACTCTCAGTATCCTTCAACACTCGACTTACTTTTGTTGATGTTCCAACGTCATTCTCGCCCGAAAACTAACGCCTCCTCTGGTGTCTTCATTGTTTCTCTTCAATGATTTATTCATCAAGCTTTTACCAACGCATTCGTGACATTTTTTCCATTAAAACGAGCCCAAACACGACACACTTTCGATCATCTTTGCCTGACCCACGATAGAACCTCGATTATCCGAACGGTCGCGCCAGGTCGATGGATTCTACCAGAATCACCACATCAGGAGTACTGACGCGAATCGAGGGGAAAAAGGTAAGCTCTCTCTTTCTCTCTCTCTTTCTGCCAGTACCGGATCAGTCACGTGACATTACGACACAGTGACGAAACGCGTCACGTGACCGGACCGAGGGGTAACAGCGCCGTGAGAGGGGAAGTATGGAGTGGGGAGACAAGTCTTAATTTGGCGACTCCGGTTCGTGGCTGATTGTGATCGAAATTGGGTCCCGTTCGGTGTCTTTTCGATCAGGAAAATGTCGCGAATACAGTGAATTTCTCTGTATATGTCACCAAGGCCTCGATGATAAACGTCGCGGAATTATCCTCACTACCGCGGGGTATATCCCGTCAGGGGCCAAGAAGCTCGAGAGGCCTTGGACCCCAAGGAGTGTAAACACGGCTCGGGTATGTCTCCTGGACGATATATGTCGCTGGTAAGACCCGCGTTGTTGACATATATCGAGAATTCACTGTACCACGCGCGAGCCGCAACGAACGCAATGTTAAATACTTGAACATAGTTGTTAATTATCCTGTAGGTTATGAAAATAAGTTAACCCAGGTATAAGGGATAGAGGAGCCTTTTTTCATTCCTACATAGATGCATTCTAAATGTATACTTTAACAATAGTAATCAAACAATATCAGGTCGTGGGATGTATTTGTTATTTCTTACATAGATTTACAATGAACCGTTCTTTGTATTCGATCTATTATTCTTTTATCAGTAGACAACAGCTGCCTCTGGACATTTCTATGTTTCTGCGTGGCCCCAATATGAAAGCTTAATTTGTCTATATATGTCGCCAAGGCCTGGATGATAAACGTCACGGAATTATCTACACTGTACACTACCGCAGAGCCATGAAGCTCGAGAGAAACGTGACACTGCTCTGGTATGTCTCTTGGACGATATATGTCGCCGGCACCGCCCATGTTTTGGACAAATATCGAGAAGTGACTGTAAGTTGGTTGATGTTTGATTGAAAAAATGAATGCGTCCAGCACTTCGAGGGGGAGGGATTTTCCAATCGGGGCGACGACTTCTCGTTTCCTCGGCTGAGGGAAAATCAGGGGAGGATTGAGAGATAGATGGCGGGGTGGGGAGGAGGGGTACGGGCACGCAATCGCGCATAACGATACAGAGACGCGGGATGAATTTCATCGGGGCCATTAGGAATGAAATCGAAGCCAGTAGAAACTACGGAGAGAGGCGGCTTCCGCGACGAAACAAAACCGGTTTGCCAACCGGCTGGTCGTCCGGCCGATCTCTTGCCACTGTTGCGACGTACTCTTCTGCACATGCACGGGGCCACGGGTACCGTTGCATGTGCAAATCGCCGTCTGCGACATATTTTAAGAGCACCGAGTCCGCCGTATCTCGTCACGCGTCACATAAATTTGTAGCTTCCCGGCGGAGCCTCGGAACAAATCGTCCCCCCGCCAGTTTTCTTGTCCGATACCCGTCTCGAACCTGTTCGCGGACTATTTGCTATTAGGTCATCCCGCCGGAGTCTCGTGCCGGTCTTTTTGCACGCTCGAGACAGGCGTCACCTTTGACACTCCTCTTCCACGCGTATCGATCATTGTTCAAAGTCTATTCTCGTGGAAAATGTGGTTTCGTCTGGCACGACGACGTGTGTTTCGTTCGAGAGATTACACTGTCCAACACCAAAAAAATTTTGCAATACCTGTTGGGTGATTCTTATACACTTTGTCATCCTAAAACCGAATCTGAAAGTAGAATTGCTCCATCACGCAACGTTTTCGAAAAATTTTGGTTTTTGTAAAAATGCCCGATTTTGATACGAAACGACGTGTTACGCAAAAACTAAATACGCGAGAAAGTTCAAATTTGAGTCAAGAGATAGAGGGGACTCTCCTCTACATATTCATATAGTCAATTATATTTTTATGTACTTCCTAATAGTTGTAAATGGTTGTTAAAGTTTGAAAATGTGCCGACGCGGGTACTTTGTACGCTCTATTTTTGTATTTATGTGAAAAATCCTTTATCTAACAGGAATTTACTATACAGGAATGCATTCTACAGACATTTCTGGTAAAGAAACCATTCACGAAAAGTATTTGGTTCCCTTAATGTACGAGAAGGATCAGAAAATGTTAATTGACAGCGTGTGCGCGACGCGTTCGCGCCAGACGGCCATTGCAGCCTTTTCGCGACTCGCCAGGGCCGTCGCTGTGCGTAGTCGACGTTGGTACCACTCAAGTATGTCTTTGCTTACTATGCTTAATTAAATACATTTTTTTTGCCTTTTTGGGTGCCAATCATTACAAAAGATTATAAAAATACGAGTTATATTCACATTTCATTGTGGAAATGCTTAATAAAGAAAATTGAATACAAAAACTTACCTATTTCTGATGTAAACAAATTAAAAATGTTTCCGCCTAGCTTGCCGTTTGTTCCTGGTATCCCGATTTTCAATAATAAGTATCCAGCAGTAATCAGCAAGCATCCGCACATAAGTCTTTTCCTTTGTAACGTTTTTCCATTGTTGAAATATCTTGATGAAAGATTAATGCTGGAACTGTATTCCTTGTTTTGATTTTAAAATAATTTCGTCATGAATATAACAAAAACAGTCCGGCTGATTTATACACTTCCGCGAGATTTTATCGATTTAATATAGAGCGATCTATGTCTTAATTATGTACTTCGATCAATAAAATCGATAAAAATAGTCCCATTTACATAGTGTTTGGACTTATTTTAATCGGAAGAATCTTGAATGTCCATTGGTATTACAATTATAAAGATAAGACAACAATTACTGAAAATAAAATTTTCCAGTCACCGCATTGCTGCGGTCAATTTTCTTTATTAAGCATTTCCACAATGAAATGTGAATATAACTCGTATTTTTATAATCTTTTGTAATGATTGGCACCCAAAAAGGCAAAAAAAAATGTATTTAATTAAGCATAGTAAGCAAAGACATACTTGAGTGGTACCAACGTCGACTACGCACAGCGACGGCCCTGGCGAGTCGCGAAAAGGCTGCAATGGCCGTCTGGCGCGAACGCGTCGCGCACACGCTGTCAATTAACATTTTCTGATCCTTCTCGTACATTAAGGGAACCAAATACTTTTCGTGAATGGTTTCTTTACCAGAAATGTCTGTAGAATGCATTCCTGTATAGTAAATTCCTGTTAGATAAAGGATTTTTCACATAAATACAAAAATAGAGCGTACAAAGTACCCGCGTCGGCACATTTTCAAACTTTAACAACCATTTACAACTATTAGGAAGTACATAAAAATATAATTGACTATATGAATATGTAGAGGAGAGTCCCCTCTATCTCTTGACTCAAATTTGAACTTTCTCGCGTATTTAGTTTTTGCGTAACACGTCGTTTCGTATCAAAATCGGGCATTTTTACAAAAACCAAAATTTTTCGAAAACGTTGCGTGATGGAGCAATTCTACTTTCAGATTCGGTTTTAGGATGACAAAGTGTATAAGAATCACCCAACAGGTATTGCGAAACTCGAAAAAAGTTTAATTTTGTTGGACAGTGTTATCGAGCTGCTTGATACGGGGCGAGCAACGCGTGCCAAAAAGAAAGGAGAACACGACGCGCGGCGCGGTTCGTGGCCGTGAAACGACGGGGACAAAGGAACCAGTGAAAGTCTTTCTCGCTCGTTGACTCGCGGTGGCTCGTCGACGCCGCCTTTAACTAACACTCGGAGTTTTTTCCCTTTGCGGCGCGGCCGACGGAGTGGAGTCACGCGAGACCAACCCTTTCGACTTCGATCTGCACTCCCGGGCGCCTCTCTCCAGTCGCGATTAATTACAGCGTTTTCTCGATATTTGTCGCAAACATCTAAAGGATAAATATCCCAGAACTATCCCCACTGCCGCGGGGTATACCCCGTGTGCGGCCGTGAATAGTGTCTCTTGACCGATATATGTCCCTGGCTGGACCGGTGCTGTAAACATATATATGTTACTTTTACCCCCCCAGGTGCCACTTGATCGTGTAGCACGTTATTATCCCAACAAACCCCGCCGATATTTGTCGAAAGAACGGGTTGAGGAGGTGCTGGAGCAGCTGAGGCAGGTGAGGGAGGAGGAGGAGTTGAGGAAAAAGGAACAGAACTAGTAATATTTATAGTTATAGATAAAGTATATTTGGTATATGTTCTTGTTTGGTTGTTCAATAAATGATTCACCCAATATAACAATAAACATTTATTTAATAAACAACAAAAACTTAACGACGTAACAAGGAACAACAAATGAAATAACAATGAAACAACTGACGGCGAATGAACTGACTGACTGACTTTACAGACTGACTTGAACTAACTGACCTTACAGACTGACTTCTTCATCCGTCAGAATCCGTGCTTATATCTAGTCCCCCGCGCCTCCAGAAATTTCCTTCGAACAAGGAAACTTCTGGAGTGGGGATGTCGCTTCCTGTACGTGCCCCTTGGAGAAAGTTCGTGTCCTTGCACCGAACATCCGTGTCCTGGCGAAAGTCAAGGGTTGGCGGCCAAATGTGCACGCCAAGGGAAAACCCCGAACCTGGTCGCCAAATGTGCACCCCAGGTAGGAACTGACTTCCGGCGACTAAGTGTGCGCTCGGGAAAAGCTTGGGCCTGGCGACCAAGTGCGTCCAAGGTCCCAGCCTGCAAACGACGCTCCTACCTGGGTCCGATGAACCCTTCTCCAAGGGGTCCGCCACATCACCCCCCTACCAGTGCCAACGACCCTAATAAACGAGATAATATATATACCTATATTCTACACTATTGCTGTATTCTACCGTGAATATAAATCAAAGTACTAACCCTAACCTACAATAATACAAACTTAACCACTACTGTTGGGTAACTACCTAAATACAGAATAACGAATAGAGTATATACAGAAACTCTTATTTCTAAAAAGCGGCCTGGTACCTATCCGGAAATCGAACGCGCCTACCGCTGCGAGTTGTAAATCGCGCATCCGTTGGCGCTTGATCTCGATTGTTGACTCTACTTCTATTTTCGGTATAAACAATAATTTCGCTGTGAGGTACCTGACTATGGGGGCTTTGCTCGATATTGCTATTATTGTCATCGTCAGCCAATACAAATGCAGGTTTAATCCTGTCGATGGAAACCGTTACTCGTTTTCCACCGATATCTATTACGAAAGTTTTGTCGCCACGTTGCAGTACTTTATATGGGCCATCATATGTTGGATATAATGAGCTTTTTAACGCATCGTGCCGCAGGAACACATATGGGACAGTATCCAATTCTTTAAAAATGAATGTTTTGCGCTCGCCGTGTCGAATCACTGGGGAAGGTCTCACTTTCGACATTCGTCTCCGAAACTCTTCAACCCATACCGACGATGCTTCAATCCTGGACGAAACGAAAAATTCGCCAGGTAACCTGATACCTGTCCCATAAACCATTTCTGCGGCCGTTGCTCCCAAATCCTCTTTAACACTTGACCGTACACCGAGCAGGACCACAGGTAAGGTCTCTACCCAATCATCGGTCGCGTGGCATTTTATTGCTGTCTTAAGCTGACGATGAAACCTTTCCACCATACCATTTGCTTGCGGATGGTAGGCGGTCGTTCTAAAGTGGTCTGTCCCTATTATCTGTGCGAGCTCTTTAAACAGGTGCGACTCGAATTGGCGTCCCTGATCTGTTGTAATTCTCAAAGGTACCCCAAAACGTGCAATCCATGTACTAATAAAAACGCTCGCAACGGTTTTCGCGTCGATTTCTGCAATCGGTACGGCTTCCGGCCACCGCGAAAAACGATCGATCATAGTAAAAATATACCTAAAACCGCGACAATAGGGTAATGGACCAACTAAATCTATATGTACATGTTCGAATCTGCTGCCGGTGGTGTCGAATTTTCCAACCGGAGCGGACACATGTCTTGATACTTTCGCGCGTTGGCACTGGATACAACAACGCGCCCATTTTCTGCAGTCGACGTTAACCGATGGCCAAACGAACCGTCGCGAAACTAATTTCTGCGTCGTCCTAATCCCGGGATGCGACATCCCGTGCAGCGCATCAAAAATGCTGCGTCTCAAACAATTAGGAACGTACGGTCTGACCCATCCGTTAGCAACGTCGCATACTAAATAAACATTTTGGTCCGGAAAATATATTTTGTTCAACTGAAGGGATGTTGAATTTGTATTAAGCATTTCTGTTAATTCAAGATCGCTCTCTTGCTCTTTTGCTAAAACACTATGATCGGGAATTGCTGTAATTGCCTCTATCCTCGACAATGCATCTGCAACGCTGTTGTCTATACCTTTAATATGTAATATCCGCGTAGTGAATTGTCCAATAAAGTCTAAATATCTAAATTGTCGAGGTGAACATTTATCCAAATTCCGTTGAAAGGCGAACGTAAGAGGCTTGTGATCGGTAAACAAAATGAAATTTCGGCCTTCTATAAAATGCTTAAATCTTTTTACCGCTATGTAAGCTGCCAGCAATTCTCGATCATATGCACTGTACTTTTTCTGTGCTTCCGTAAGGGATTTTGCGCTGAATGCCAATGGTTGCCAAATTTTGTCAACCTTCTGCTGAATCACTGCTCCAACAGCAACATCCGATGCATCTACCACGATGCTAATCGGTGCCCCTGGAGCAGGATGCACTAGCAAAGTTGCATCAGCAAGAGTCGTCTTAGCTAATGCAAATGCTTTTTCACTTTCGCTAGACCAGGCTGTAGTTTCCGAACTTCTCTTTGATCCCTTCAGTAAATTATTTAACGGATGCAAAATGTTTGCTACGTTTGGTATGAAACGGCGATAGAAATTAATCATACCCAGGAATCTACGTAGCTCTTTAATTGTTTGCGGACGCGGGAATTTGTTAATGCTATCGACCCGTTCAGCCATCGGTTTGACGCCTTCCTTATTCACCGAATACCCCAGGAATGATATTTCCTCGACCCCGAAAATGCATTTTCCCGGGTTAATAACGACACCGTATTCTAAAAACCGGTCAAATAAAATTCTCAAATGTTTTCCGTGTTCCTGGTCGTTATTCGATGCAATAAGGAAATCGTCGACATACGCGTAAACAAAATCTAAATCGCGTATGATTCCGTCTACGAAACGCTGACACGTTTGCGCCGCGTTTCTCAACCCGAATGGCGTAACTAGAAATTCAAATAACCCGAATGGCGTCGCGATTGCCGTTTTTTCCACGTCCTGCGTCGCGACAGGAATCTGATGATACGCCCGAACTAGATCGATTTTCGAAAAAACTGACTTCCCGTGAAGTCTCTGCCCGAAATCTTCGATGTGTGGAGGCGTATATCTATCAGGTACGGTTCTCGCGTTTAGTGCTCGGTAGTCGCCGCACGGACGCAATGTCCCGTCCTTTTTTAAAACTACGTGTAACGGCGAGGCCCATGGGCTTTTGGAGGGACGGATAATGCCTTGCCGAAGCATGAGGTCAAATTCCGCCCTCACCTCTTTCAAACGATCCGGTGCCAATCGTCGTGGCTTACAATAAACCGGCGGTCCCGACGTTGTCTCGATATAATGTTCCACGTTGTGTCTTACCGCTTTTCTCCTGAAGACCGGCGGGCGGGTCAACTCTGGATATTCCCTGAGTAGGCCGTGGTACCTCGAATCCCCGGTGATGGTCCTTATTGTCGGCTCGCTCCCTGGTGCTGGTGCTCCTGCCACGAACAATGACGTTGTCGCGTCGATCAAACGTTGATGTCGTGGATCCACCAGTAGGTTATAATGCGCCAGGAAGTCCATTCCTATGATCGGGGTTTCCACATCCGCGATCACGAAATCCCATAGGAACTCCCGACGTAGCGAGAAACTCAATCGCATGGCCATGGTACCATACGTCTTGATTCTCGACCCATTTGCGGCACAAAGTTCATACGTGTCTTCTTTCACGCGCCGGTCCACACCTGAACGCGGGAAAACACACAAATCCGCACCAGTGTCTATCAAGAAACGTGTCTTCGTAATGGAGTCCTTTACAAATATCCGGCCGCTCTTAGGACCACCGCACGCAGCCGCCTCAAATGACGACGGTCCCGTTAGTTTTCCTGCCAATTGCAGGGTTTGATGCAACGGTGTGCGTCCTTTCCAAACTTGAAATGGTACTTGCATAGCCATTTATCGGTTTTCATTTTCTCGCGGATGGAAGATCGTGAGGAACTCCTTTGTCTTCTTGGGAAAAATTTCTTTCGCTCCCTGTCCCGTCCACGGGACAATGCATTAATCTGCATTTGCATTTCCTGCATTTTTGCTAGGAGCATCTTCATATCCGCGTTGTTTCCCTCGTGCTCCGACACTGTTGCCACCTTGTTCCTTCCAGGTTGGATCTCGTGGACCTTGTCTGCTATGGCAGCCAACGCGTCACCTGACGTCCCCTTAGTTGCCGCCAATACTTGTTGTGTCCAGACAGGAAGACGATTCTTCCATATCTCGGTCAGGAATTCGTCATTGACCGAGGTGCCCGCCAACTTCTTGATGTGCCTCCAAAATTGTGTTGGAGTCCTGTCACCAATTTCTTCGGCTTCTAAAAGTTTACGAACTCTTGTGCCGTCTGAGTCGGACAACCTCTTTATCAATGCGGTTTTTATTTGTTCGTATTTGTCGTCGGCGGGAGGTTTGCAAATAATGTCTTCGACCTCTTCCGAGTATTTCAAGTCCAGTTGCGAAACCACGTAACCGAACTTCACCTCGTCCTTGGTTATTCCTCCGATCAAGAACTGGGATTCTAGGTGGTTGAACCAAAGTGCAACTTTTTCCGGCCAGAACGGCGGAATCCGCATCGTTGTGACGATCGCGGACGTCGTCTCACGACCCGTAGATCCCGAAGAGTTGTTCCGTGGATCCGTCATCGTTCGCTTGTTATACTAGCGTATAAATTTTCTTCCCTCCTACTTTTACCCCCCCCCCCCATCCGCCCCTCTCCAACTCTTCATCTACATCTGCCATTAATAATGTAAATAGTAGTGGGCTTAGTGGACACCCTTGCCTCACTCCCCTTACCGTCCAGAAGCAATTACTTTCTTCCTCCCCCACTCTGACTTTACTTTTCGTCTCCTTCATCAGCTCCTCGCACCTCTCCACTAGCCCCTCCCTTACCCCCCTCCTCCTCATTGCCCTCATTAGCACTTCTCTGTCTACCGAGTCGAAGGCCGCTTTTAAATCTATGAACATAATGATCAACTTTTTTGTTTTCCTTCTAATCTGTCTATTTATCAAATAATTTAACACATACACATTGTCTATACACCCCATCCCCTTCCTAAAACCTGCCTGACTGTCTGGTAGTAACCCTTTTCTCTCTATCTCCTCTCTCATCCTCTCCGCCAATACCGCAGCATATATTTTATACCCTGTCTGTGTGAGCGTTATACCTCTATAGTTCTCCACCTTACTATTGTCTCCCTTTTTGGCTATTGGCACCACTATCCCTTCCTTCCAGTCTTCCGGCCATCCCTCCTCCCTCCAAACCTTGTCACAGACTCTCCATAACCATTCTTCCATCTCATTCCCTCCATATTTCCATACTTCATTCGGTATACCGCCCCCCCCCCGGCAGCTTTCCCTTCCTTCAAACCCCTAATCACCCTACTAACCTCCGACTTATCTAGCTTCCTCTCCCCATCCCTCTCACTTCTACCCACCCCTTCCTTTCCTTCCCACCTATCTACTCCTCCTAATACTTTTTTAAAATATTCGTCCCACTGTTTCATCTTTATCCTTTCGTCTATCCTCGCTCCCCCCTTCCTTTCCATATTCACCACTTTCCATATCTGACTCTCATTTTTTAGTCCTTCCACCATCCTTTCCCATCTCTCTCTCTCTACCTTCTTCTTCTCTTCGCATAACTCCTTATATCTTCTCTTCTCTTCCTTAAATTTCTTACCCTCCCCTCCCTTCTTCCTCCATCCCCTTAGTTCCTCTCTCACTTTCCTTTTCCCTTCCCTACACTCCTCGTCCCACCATCCGCCCCTCTTTTTTCTCTCTTTCTTCCCCATCGTCTCCAACGCCTCTCCTACTCTTTTCTTCAATCTTTTCCACTCTTCCTCCACTCCTTCCTCTCCTCCCCTAAAGGCCCCAAATCTTTCTTTGAAGCCCTTTATTTCTTCCTCTGACCAGCGACCCCCCTTATTCCCCCTTCCTTTCCCTTTTTCCTCCTTTTTAAGATCCCCTCTATTCACTCCTTCTATCCAAACCGTCACTGGCATGTGATCCGAATCAATCTGTTCCCCTATTTCCATCCTTTCCACCTCTTCCCTTGTTTGCTCATTCCCTATAATATAATCTATTACTGAGTTCCCCTTCCCCCCTACATATGTCCACTCTCCCGCCTCGTCTCCTTTAGTGCTACCGTTTAATATCCCCCATCCTCTCTCTCCTAGATATCTGATCAGCCTCCTCCCTTCTACGTTTATTTTCTCATCCTTCGACTTTCTACTCCCTTCCCCTCTTTCCCCCTCTTCCTCCTCTCCCACTTCCTCCCCCCCTTCTCTTCCCGTCCTAGCATTGAAGTCCCCCCCTATAATTACTCTTTCCCGGATCCCTCTTTCTTCTGTCCATTGCCCCATTTTTTCCAACTTTCTTTCCAGATCTCCGTTTACGTAAACCCCTACCACCCTCCACCATTTCTCGCCTATCTTCACCCTTACCGTCATCATACCTTCTTCATCTCCTCCCTCCTCCCTTTCCCTCTCGATCTCTTTCCTTACTCCTATTATCATGCCCCCCATTGCCCTTCCTCTTTTTTCTACTCTTCTTGCCCACTGCGTTTCCCATATGTACCCCTTTGGTAGCCTTCTCCTTACCCCGCTCCACCCCCTTTCCTCGATCCACGTTTCCATTAATACTATTATGTCCCACCCCTCTAACCCTTTCCAGAATTCCGTGTCCTTATTCCTTAATCCTGCCACATTCCAGAAGGTTATTTTGTACCTTGCTTTCCCCCTCTTTCCCCCTCCTCTCCCTTCTCCCTCTTCCCGTTTCCCTGTTCTCCATACCACACTTCCTCTATCTCATTCCATCTCTTCATTCTTCCATTTACCCACATTCTCATGTACCCTACCTGTACATGCATTCCCCTCTCTCTTTCCTTCTCCGCTTCCCTTTCTATTTTCCATTTTGCTCTCCTTTCTTCCTCTGTTAAATCATCATCCAGCCATTCTTTCCTTCCCTTGAGTAACCTCCTTCTGTCCATTACTATCCTTTTCTGTTCTAAATTCGCCATTTTAACTAGCACCATCCCACACCCATCTTTTCCTTCTTTCCCTATCTTCCTTACTTCTTCTATCCCCTCTTCCTTCACCCCCACTAATTCCCACACCCTTTTTACTTCCTCCTTCACATCCTTTCCCTCTAACTGTATCTTTTTTATTATAATGTTCTTCCGCTTCTCTTCCCTTTCCTTCCTATCTTGTAATACCTCTATTCTCCTAATTCTTCTCTTATTTTCCTCTAACATTTCCCTCCCTATCCCTCCTTCTCCCCCTTTATTCCTCTCATCCTCTTCCTCTTCCCTTCTTTCTATCTCCTCTACCCTTCCTTCTATTCTTTCTAACCATTTTTCTATCCTTTCCCATCTTTTTTCCTCCTCCTTTCTCTCTTCGTTCCTTTCTTCCCTCCATCTCTCCCTTTCGTTCCTCCACTCCTCCATCCACCTTTCCCCTTCCTCCCTCAACCTTTCCTTCATCCTCTCGACTTCCCCTATTAGCCCTCTTATTACTTCCTCTATCTTCCTAACTTCTGTCCCCGCCTCCTCCTTTCCCTTCTCTGGCGATCTTTTTGTTTTGTCACTTCTTTTAAACATTCCTCTTTCGTCCCTCCCCTCTCCTAACAATTCCTCTCTGCTCCTCTTTTTCCCCACACTTTCCACATTCCCCAAATTATCTAGACTAAACCACCGTTCTAACCTCTCATCCTTCATCATCCTTCCTACTCTTCCTTTTCCCGCCCCCTCCTCTATTTTCCCCACCCCCTTTTCTTCATCCCCTCTCTCACTCATTTCTTCTGCCCTTTCCTACTTTGTAATTGCCTCTCTTTTCAAATTTTCCGCCTCCTTGAGTTATTCTTCTCCCGCTAGATCGCGCTACCTTCCACTCCTTCCAGATGTAATCCTGCGCACTCCCCTCTGCCGTCACCCGGACCTAACCTCTCTCTCACTCACTTTATCCTTCCACCAATGCTCTCTATCTCACTATCCCGCCCTTATCCCTTTCTCTAACACCTGACCCTAACCTCCAGACACCCTTCTCCGCACACTTTCTCCCCACACACCTCTTTCTCTCAACACTTTCACCCTAAGTTTCCGTACACTCTTTTTCGCACCTCAAATACTCATGCGACCGGAAACGGAAGTCCGTTATAGATAAAGTATATGCATATATTTCCCGTTGCTTTACTTATACATTCCTTGATCTTCCCAATAAATTCCAATTCCCACAAATATTTGACAAGAAAACTGTTAAACATTAATCAGTGCATACAGTGTCATAATTACTTCTTTTTTCTTTTATATTTCACTTTGTCGTCGAGACGTGAAGAGTAAGTTTGAAGGAGTATCAAATACTGAGTGAAAAACTATTAAAGTATGTGGGGTGAGAAGTTAATAATGCTGCAGTTGCACCGTAGTGTTAACCCTTGATCTTCCCAATAAATTCCAATTCCCACAAATATTTGACAAGAAAACTGTTAAACATTAATCAGTGCATACAGTGTCATAATTACTTCTTTTTTTTTTTTTATATTTCACTTTGTCGTCGAGACGTGAAGAGTAAGTTTGAAGGAGTATCAAATACTGAGTGAAAAACTATTAAAGTATGTGGGGTGAGAAGTTAATAATGCTGCAGTTGCACCGTAGTGTTAACCCTTGATCTTCCCAATAAATTCCAATTCCCACAAATATTTGACAAGAAAACTGTTAAACATTAATCAGTGCATACAGTGTCATAATTACTTCTTTTTTCTTTTATATTTCACTTTGTTGTCGAGACATGAAGAGTAAGTTTGAAGGAGTATCAAATACTGAGTGAAAAACTATTAAAGTATGTGGGGTGAGAAGTTAATAATGCTGCAGTTGCACCGTAGTGTTAACCCTTCGGCTACGGCAGACTTTGGCACGCACCGGCCGTACGGTACGGTACGAATTCACTCGCGACGTCCACTGGGTACGGCGAAGTTTATCGTTAGACATGCACCGATCGTACCATACGGCAGGAATTAAGTTACGATGTGCGCCGAGAACGGCGAACTCTTTTTGTTCATTTTGGTATTCGAATTTTTCATTCTAGGGATAAAACAAGAAAATAATTCTAAAATTTAAATTTAAATTGTGGGATCAGGCGGTATGGAATGATTCACTGAGCAGACCATAATTACCACAGTACGAAGTTATGCCTTCAAAATTCGCTTATTGTTTGCGTCTGAGGATACGAATAGCAGTGCGCATGCCTCCACTCCCTCTAACTTTCCTTTTTTGATTTTTATTTCATATTTAAATATTTAAGTAGCAGGTGACTACCGGAGTATGTACCAAAGAAATTAGCGTTAACTTAGATGACTTATGGGAATAAATACCGATATAATTTTGCGCGGCGCCTACAGGGGCTCTCCGTGTCAGAAAGCCAAACTACGTCGAGCGCCTATAGGCGCTCTCCGTATCACAAACGCAAAATTTCTGAGCGCCTATAGGCGCCCACAGTAGTCAAAGGGTTAATAAACCAGTGCGAAATTCGGCTACGTTGGAACGCACCGCGAGGGGGCGTGGTTTACGCTTAGTAGGCGTGGCTTGTGAGCGGGAGGCGTGGCTCCGACGCTCCCGCGGAGCAAGGACAAAGCTCGACGGGGCACGCCGTGCGCGCGCGCGAGTACGTCGAAATGGAAAGCGAGTTTCCCGCTCGAGTGGGACGCACGTAATCTTCTTATTTGGATTACGAGTCGTAGCGAACGTTGCTCTTTGTCCTCGGCGGAGGCGGAGGCCGTGAGAACAAGAGCAGCGCGCTCTCGCGGGCTAGAGGTTTTCGTCTGTCTCCGCCGGTGTCGGCGTCGGGTTCGAAACGCGGGAAAATAATCGATAGAAGCGTGCGTGAGCGTGCACGTGTCGGCCCCGCGGGTCTCGAGGGTGTCTCTCCTAACGAGTCGTGAAAGATGGAAAGTTAACGAGCCAGAGGGCCTCTCAACAATCGCCTTTCAGCCTTCGAGGAGAGAGAGAGAGAGAGAGAGAGAGAGAGAGAGAGAGAGAGCCCCGTCGTCTGTCGTCTTCGATTTAAATTCAGTTAAAGTCACCGCCGCCTCGAGAGACTCGCCCGAGGATAAAGGATTCGTTTGATCGTAACGAAGCGGCCGCGCGGTGATCTCTTGATCCTTTCGATCTCCACCGTCCTTTGAATCGCGAGGCGCCAGGTACTGTCCATAAACTCGCCGATATCCCCTGGAATCTACGCAGCGATATTCTCGTGAAATGTCATCGTCGAATCACGAACATGTCCCCGTTTCTTCGCTGGACTGTTGGCCACGCCCACTCCGAGATCGTTGAGCATGCTGATTCGACATCGAAGCATTCACTGCTGAAAACGAATGTTCTGCCCGCTCGTCTCCGATGGCTTTAAATTCGATCGGTTTGCAAAGAAACCTGTGACCGGTACCGTAGAAAAAATTCAGCCTTATTATTTATTATAGTCCTTGCCTTCTTTCGGCTTCCAGTTGCATCTATCTACATTACATCATCTTACGGCTAACTTAACTTAACCTATTATCCTTTACAGTTATAGAACTGTATTACTTATCAATTACCGAGGAGGCGTGCCTCGGGTAGGCGTGGCCCGAGTAGGCGTGGCTCCGAGGCTCCCCGGAGGAGCCGGGCCAGTGCCCCAGGGGGCAATCCGACCTGTTCTCTCCGTTTCGCGGATATCGACTCGGTGTTTTCCGCTGTGATATCGGGTCACGTGCTCCTCGGAGACGTTTCCGTTGTCTGGAGACGCTGGGCAAACGGAAAAACCGGCCTCGGGCGGACCGTTTATCTTGTTTACCGCCCGCCTGTGTCAACCCGGAGCCCAGACTATTTCGTTCGATCGGGAACGGTCTATTTTACGCATAAATTGGATCGTCTAGAGGCGGCCGACGTCTGCCAGCGTGTGCTCTCTCTCTCTCTCTCTCTCTCTCTCTCGTTCGTTTCCTTGCTCCGACGTCTTGCCCCGTTCCCGGGGAAAACAATACGCAATTACAAGCTAATCAACCGGGCGGGCAAAGCTGTTGGCCACCGGCCAGAACTGTTGAACGTTTTCCTCTCTCGGACGTGTTCGGAGGCTGTCCGGATTAGAACGGATTACCCGGAGGAGCCTCTGTCATCGATCCCGTCGGAATCGGTTCGGCGACCTTCCTCTCGCTGGACTCGGATCAGCCGTCCGGATCTATCTGCAGGGAAAAGTCCTTTCCGACGAAGTCTACGAGACGTCTCGAGACGCAGCTCCGCACAGAGGGACAGAGTCGCAGAAAGCTAGGCAAAATTCCTGTCTCTGTTAATGATACATTATTTAACGGGACCCGTTGAATTAACTCGGTTTTAGGGGCTTTTGGGTACGTAGAATCGAATTCTGGTATTACATATTTGCTAGAACGAGAATCTGTCTGTAACTAACCTTATAGTATGTGTCTAAACGCGAAGAAAACTAACACATTCTTTCCCCCAAGAGACTTGAACGTGACTATTACTTATTTAAAAAATTAGATCAGATATATAGGTCTGTGTCCTTTTTAATCTGAATCGAGCATCTGTTCACGAGAAGAAGACCCAGTTTGAACTTATTTGGTGGGAAGAACATTTTTGAAAATTAATTCCACCGATTTTATAGACAAAGGCCGAGACAAAGTGTGCCGGTTGAAAGACCTCGTGGCCGCGGATCTACCTATTTATCACTTGACGTCATCGGGATGCCATTGTATTAAAAATACGAGCGACGAATACACGTCGTTTTCGTCTTGGTCTTCGTCTTGGTTTTCGTCGCGCGTCGCCGTTGTCGTCGTCGGTGGCGACGACCGGCTGCTTCCCTTTTCTTTATTTATAAATGTCGGTATCGGGGCTGACACACTTCGGATAAGCATATTAAAAAAAAAAACACGAATCGCGCGAACCGCAGATAAAAATGACCAGGCTAAATATAAACCCGCGACACTCGACTGTCACGCGTTTATCAAAAATTCCGCGACCACGGAATTATCGGTCTTCGTGAGCTGCGATATCTCGCCGAATTTTTTTTTTATCCCGCGACGACGAGGACAATTCCACCGGACCGTGGCACACTGGAATATGCTAATCACTTTGCTCTCCTACAGACGCTTCTTGATGCATGGCCTCCAGATAGTTAGGATTCCATCCTATTGTCAATTACCGCGGCGGAAGCCATCGAATTTTCCTGGTTACAAAGCGGATCCGAGCACTTGGGAGTACTCCGAGCACTTCCAGGCACTTCTAGGTACCTTTAGGATTTTTTGGTTCATTCTCAACAAATGAAATCTGCTCGAAAAAAATACAATTTTCCCAGCTCAATTGGTTCCGATGTGTATCTGAGCACTTGGGAGTACTCCGAGCACTTCCGAGTACTTCTAGGCACTTCTAGGTACCTTCAGGATTTTTTTATTCTTCTCAGCAATGGAAATCTCCCCCAAGAAACTTGATTTTTCCCAGCTTCGTTGGTTACAAAGCGGGTCCGGGCACTTAGGAGTACTTCGAGCACTTTCGGGTACTTCCAGGCACTTCCAGGTACCTTTAGGATTTTTTAGTTCCTTTTAGCAATCGAAATTTGCCCCAGGATACTCGAATTTTCGAAGCTCCCCTTTGGTTCTACAGCGGGTCCGAGCACTTGGGAGTACTCTGAGCACTTCCGAGCACTTCCAGGTACGTCCAGGTATCTTCAGGATTTTTTAGTTCTTTTTAGAAATCGAAATCTGCCTCAGGATACTCGAATTTTCGAAGCTCCTTTGGTTCTAAAGCGGGTCCGAGCACTTGGGAATACTCTGAGCACTTCCGAGCACTTCCATGTACTTCCAGGTATCTTCAGAATTTTTCCGTTCCTTTTAGCAATCGAAATCTGCCTCAGGATACTCGAATTTTCGAAGCTCCTTTGGTTCTAAAGCGGGTCCGAGCACTTGGGAGTACTCCAAGCACTTCTAAGTACTTCTAGGTACTTGTACGCACTTCTGGTTATTTTTAGATACTTCTAGGTACATGATACTTCTAGGTACGTCTAAATACATTTAGGTCGTTACACACACTTCTAGGTATTTGTAGACACTCCTAGACACTTTTATGTACTTCCGGTGTATTTATAGACAGTTTATCGCGAATATGTCGGAAACCAAGCGAGATGGCCGCTACCCTAAACAGGAAAAAGTTGTTCAAAATATCGATTTCTACAATGCATCCAAAAATCGTGGAAATCGGAGGGTAGGTGGCTGTTCTGCACAGAGATTTCTAATCCCCAAGAGATGGAAGGGCTTCGGATATGAAAGACATTGTAAACGAAAAGACCATGAATATTGGTCGGTAATAGCAATCGTAGACCGGGCTGTCTTGGTAGTTTGTACGTAAGAACCATTGAAGAATAGTGGAAGTAATTTTGCTCGGCTAGAATCGCATATTAAACCACTGTGCACTGCTTCTCTCTCTCTCTCTCTCTCTCTCTCTCTCTCTCTCTCTCTCTCTCTCTCTCTCTCTCTCTCTCTCTCTCTCCCCCCCCCCCCCGCTTCCTTTGGATTTAGGCGTCGTCGTCGTCGTCGTCGTCGTCGTCGTCGTCGTCGTCGTCTAGTATCGAGCGTCCCGACGCCGGGACGCGCGGAGCTGTTGCCATGCCGACCGACGGGGCTACCAGGCCTTTTCGCATTCACCAGGCCTGCCGTCGAGCGTAAGACTCGCACGACTCGCGAACAAGAATTCCCCATGAAATCAATCTACTTCTGGAACGTTTTCTTTAGGGGTGACTTGCCAAGGTCGTACTTAACCCTCCCCCTGGGCATACTGGGTCGTTCGTACGAAAGTTTCACTTTTAAATCTTTTCAAAGGTCCCTCTTTTTTTTTGCGAATTTAATCCGTAATATTTGTAGCTTCCATTGATAACAGTACTGTAGCAGAGACTTGCGTTTGTTTTCCAGAATTTTGTCAGATTCCTTTGAAATCTGAAAACGGCAAAAAAAGCTCCAGTTTGTTTGCAGGTTAAATTCTTTATTTTGTATAAAGATCCGCTGTCTACTGTTGCTGTGTGGCAATTAGTTAGTCTAGACTGCCTGGCAAACATTTGAAAAATTTGGAAAAAATGAGCATTATATGTACAGTCAGGGACGATATTAAGTGGGCACTCTTAAAAATCGCATAACTTTTTTAAAAATTCATCCAAATGAATTGAATTTTTTTTTTAAATGTTAGACAGACTAGTTTGCTAGACAATCAGTAAACGAAAATTTTGTTAGGTTACAATTCTTTGGAATGGTAAACAAATGAAAAACTTATGATTTTTCAACTTTTTTATCTGAGCCCACAACGATAATATAAGAAATGTGTTTGGTGGATTCAGCTAACTTACATGTATTCTGAAAATTTCGAAATCGGTCAATGAACTACAAACGTTTAAAGATGATCACATAATGGCAAGATTCCCTGTCAAGGTCGAAAGTCTTCAACCTCCACCCCTAAGCTCACGTCTTGAAGCGTTTATAGCTGATTCCAACGTTGATCGATTTCAATGAAATTTTCAGTATACACACAAGTTACAAAAAATCTACAAAACGCATTTTTTAAATTATCGTTACAGGCTCAGATAAAAGACTTAAAAAATCATAATTTCTTCATTTTTCTCTCACTCCAACCGATTGCAATCTAAAGCAATTCTTCTTCGCTCATTGTCCAGCAAACTAGTCGGTGCAATACATATGCATATAGTAAATTGTTTAACAGGGAGTTGTCCGGATTTGCAGGCAGGATTTCGCGAAGAATCGGACGACTTGATTTTGCGGGGGTGGGGGGAATACTCGGGAACGCGAAAAGCGGATCAGGAAAGGTTCGTAGTCGGCTTTTCCCGAAGGTTGAAGACGTCTGCGAGGGGTTTGGGATCTGGGAACGATAAAAGCAAGCCCCGACCGGTGGCTAGCCCGTTTTATTGATAGCGGGGTTCCGGTTGATCCGGCGAAAGCGGAAGTCGTGTAAGCAGGATAAAAAAAAAAGGTTGCCACAGGGATATCGCAGTAGAATCGACCCGGCCTGACATAAAAAAACGCGGAACCGTTCTGGCCCTTTCTATTGGCCCGCGGAGGATTCGGGTCTGTTGGATTTTTCGTTTCCGAAATCGTCACACGTGATCATCACCCTTTCGGCTAATTTCGAAGGGGGGATATATATCTTTAAAAAAAATCCAAGTCGTATGGTCCAATTTTAACAAAGATACACGATTTTGAAAAGCGTCCGAATATTAGTAGGAGTCGCTGTATATTTTTTCATGCTATACATACGAAAATGGTGCAATTTACTCGCACAGTACTGAAATGTTCAGTAATTTATTATATACAAACAGATTTAATAATGTAAAAGATATTTTGAATAATGATACAGGAATTTTTAGTGGCGCCTTACAGTCGCCAATCGAGTGCTAAGGGTTAATTTTTATTTATTTTAGATCTGCAAAGGTCACTACCACTGAAAACTAGATTTTATTTGATTCCACTTTCTTGACACTCGTCCACAAAAATTGCAAATTGCATAAACATCCGCAGTAGAGTCATCGCTTGTTTGTTCTCTGTGAAAGTACTTTATCTAATGTCAATCTTCCACTCGGTGTGAGTCAACCTTTTTTTTTTCTTTTTGTAACCGTCATAGAAGAGTATGAAACTATCTCTTGTTTGTTTTCTGCGAAAGTACATTATCTAATGTCAATGTTCCATTCGGCGAGAGTCACTCCTTGGCCATTTTTCTCGAACTGTAATCGTGTGCCGAGCACAAACTGGTCGAATCTCTAATTAATTGGAGCGTCTAATTTTAATAATGACAAAATGAAAAATGTGACATCGTGGTACGGTTTAGGTTAGACACTGAGGGTGTGTGACCTGGCTAGCATAATCTGATCCTAACTGTTCCGAAGTGTTAGCTGGCATAGAATGTGCTAAAAAAGAAAAGAAAAGAAAAGAAAAGGTAAATATTCAGGAAAGGATCCTCCTCGTTGATTTCAATGACCTTGAGATATATTGTCAATCGATTTGGCCTCGAAAATGGGTGGGACCCGTATTTTCGTAGTCGTTGGAAAGCGAAAATGGTAAAAATGGTAATATGGTGTGCCGTCGCGTGACGAAGATGGCGCGAAGGCGGCCAGTGTCGTTTAGTCTCGTGTTCTAAAAAGCTCCGGGTCGTTAATTGAGGATCATCGGGCGCGAGCGACGCATCGCGTGATTTCCCAGGTGGAAGTACCTGTCCGGTGGAAGCTAACCAGTGGGACACCGTCCAAAGAGGACAAGACGCCCGATAACGAGTTTTTCCGTTCATTATCTTCTCACCCCGTCGGTGTCCATTGCGGCCAACCCCTTTTTTTCACCGAGCCGTCGACGAACACTGTGCTACGTCGATCCCCACCGTATCTCGGATCGCACACAATTTTATTCTCTGGATCTTCGTAGAAAAACCGTCATTATTTTTCGCCAAAAAGCTGAGCAAAATTCCCTATTTCTGTTAACGACACATTATTGATTATAAACAGAACGGTTTTGGAGGTTTTCAGAGTAAGTCTAGTCCGCCATTTTGTCGCGATATTCCCGAATGAAAATTTTACCAAACGGGCACGGGAGTATACTCTTCCAAATACGAAAAGACTGAGCCAAAAAATTCGCTACGATCTCGTTCGCACAAAATCGAAAAATGGCACTTCGTCTCTGAACCCTCGCCATTTCAATACTAATCGACTTTCCTCGACGAAATTTTCACGAGAATCTCACGAAAGCATGCTCTCCCAAATTCCAGTGGACTCGTCCCGAAAGATCGAGTAATTTCCTGACGATAAATTCACGAATATCGCAGACACGAACCTGATACAATTAAGAGAAACGTCTCTCGCGTTCGGTTGAACGAACAGCGAACGATCCCCACGGAATTCGAATTCGGCGAGAAATGGAATCGCTTTGCCGATACCGCGGAATAATAATAAATGCTCGCTCTGTTTCGGGGCACGTAAGAATTCCATTTGCCGGGGCGAAGGATTCACGAGCGTCGAGGAAACGGGTTCACGGAAATCCTCTCTCTTTCTCTTCCCCCGTTCCATCGTTCCGGAATGCGAGCACGTTTGGAATATTTCGCGTATCGGCGAGAGGATTTCCGGTTACAAATTGTAATTGAAGAATAATAGTTTCCGAGAAGTCCTCTGAAACAGATTTCGCCATTTTCATTTTTCCGAGCTCTGGTGCGTCAGCTTGCCCCATCAGCAGCGTCTCTTAACCCCTCGCACTGTAACATCGAATCAGACTCGTGATGAAGATTCTGGACAGAGACTAATAAATATTATATTAGCGGGACCTATAACTGATCAATTATCTTGAAATCTAAAACAAACTTTGTAGTAAATTCAAGTCTCTTTTTTTATAATTTATTATATAATTTCTAACATTATCGAGGACAGTTTGCCAGCTTTCCTGCAAATTTTCAATACCCCTCTCATAGAAATCCAAGGGTAAGTAAAATATGACTCAAGGTGCCTCCTTACATCTTCTACAGAATGTTTTATTTCTTAAATAATGCTTCAGACATCTGGAAAGATCAGAGGGAGCAATATCCTGTGAGTACGGAGGGTGCGAAATTCGATTCCACAGCACAAAAGCACGCATACGCACATAAGACAAAAGGGAGCCATGCAAATGAAAAGGAAAACCGAGCGGGGCAGGAAGAAAAAGCGGAAACTTAGGGACACCCGGCGACCGAGCGATGATTATCGCTGACCGCGCCTCCGTTCGGCTTTCGTGCGGTCGAATCCGCGCGCGTATGCGGATAATAAAATCGATAGCCACCCCTGCCTCTCTCCCTCGTGGCACGCACCACCCTCGTGTTGCGTCTCCGCGACCCTCTTCAAAGGGTGAAGAGAGCGGACAAGAGGGTGAGTATACGAGAGTGCGTTGCGTGCTCCTCGGAGCGTGTCGTCGACGCCGCCTCCGTCTACCGTCGGCTCGTTCCTGTTGCACGAAACAACGAGGCTTCCCACCCCCCGCCCCATCCCCTTGGGACCGCTTTAAAAATAATAAATTTTACGATCAGCCGGTCCGAGACCTCCTTTTCGCCGGTTTCCACTCTTTCCTTCTCTCCTTTTATCGTCTCGCCTCGTCGTTTACGAGCTCCTGAATATTTCTTGCGCCTCTCTTCAACGACGTCTCTCTTCCCGGGATCGTCGGCGATTTCGAAATCAGTTTCGTCACGGACGACAGAACGAAAGGGGACCACCGATAAGCGTGATTTACGAACCGATAACGATCGGCGACATATACAGAGAAATCACTGTATTATAATACGAACCGCACAAAATCAAAATAAATCCAATCGCCTCATTTTTATAAGACAACATATGAGTTACTTTTCACCTTTTGCACTCGACGCTATTTTAATTCCAAAACGAAACGTTTCTTCGACCTAGAATATTTCCCTTCTATATATCCTTTTCCATGTTATAATAAAATCGCACGGAATCCAAATAAATTCAATCTCCCCATTTTTATAAGACAACATACGAGTTACTAATTATTATTAATTAAGGCTCGGTAGGAGGTTCGGTGTTCAAATAGGGTTGGATTGTATAAATCAGGAAAATCGACTGTTTTAACTTTTCTCTCCTCTAGAAAACTATTAGCTATAGTAGTTTATTATTTTGTAGGTACAAGGGTAAGTTCGAAAACTACAAAAACATATTTTTATTCACTTTTCGTCACATCGAGAGTTTCATACAATTGTCGTTCCTCCCTTCGTCAGTGCAACCATTATTGTCACGCAGTAGCATAAATCATTAGTAAATAAGTTTTTTGAAGTTGGTATGCGCCGGGATTGTACCAGAAGTCTGACAAAAATTGCGAAGGTAAGTTTCACGTTTTGAATATAAAAAGTCCACTTTCCTCAATTGAAAGATTGAAAAATTGAGAAATCGATTATTCAAATTGAAGAAATATTATAGATGAAGCGTAGACGTCTGTGGTACGGTTGAACATGATCGGTCAACGTCGTGCGCGAGAGAGATCGGCGTTGAAATTTCGAGTCGACGGGAAAAATAGAAACCGGCAGAGAAAGGTTCGGTCGCGTTAGCGCCGCGCATATTTTCCATTGTTAACGTCGATTAATACGTCGGTCGTAACGAGAGCGCGTCTCTATCTGTACGCACATCCGGTGCGTGCGACGAAGGACTCTCTTCATCTCTCTCTCTCTCTCTCTCTCTCTCTCTCTCTCTCTCTCTCTCTCTCTCTCTCTCTCTGTCTCTCTCGGTTGGTAACCAGCCTCTCCTTCCTTGCCCGGTCCAAGAATAATTCCAAGACGGCTTCAGGGTCGATGCTGCCACCGTCGATCGTTCACGGAACTCGAAAACTTGGAAGTTCCCGGTCGAAGCTCGTGGAAGCTCCCCGCGATTCGAGATTCGAAGGGCGCGGTGTCCCTCGGCGAGAGCCCTATCTCGGATGAATCACTCGGGACAATTGATTCCGCTCTTCAGGTAGTCCCGGTAACGAAATTTCCCAGTCTCGGGCGAAGTCGAGGAATTATTATTTTACGCCAGGTAGGGCTTTCGCCGAAGGGCCAAACATGTAGGCAAACGGTGGGCACAGAGGGCATTACAGTAGCATAGCTATTAAGTTAGGGAAGCTATTAAGCTAGCTTAAAGGGGAATTCGGTAAGTATATTTTCTGCTGTTAGAGGAAGTAGGGCTTTCGCCGAGTGGATGGACAAATGATGGACAAAAGCCCTAGCGCGAATAGAAAATCCCTTCACAGAGGAAACAGTAAGGGGATACCACGAATAGCCGTTGTCTCTGGTAGCGAATAGGAAATGACTCGCTAGAGGAATTTGCTATTAGAGTATCGTTGATTGATGAAGGATCTCGGAGGTCTGCAAACTATAATCTGTTGATGCACCTGTGGTAGGGCCCTTGCCGAGGGCCTGGGTAGGCAACCGGTAGACAATAATATACCGTATTTCTCTCAGCGAGTAGAAAATGCTAGAGGAACTTGCTATTAAAGTATCGTAGCTTGATGAAGGATTTGGGATGACTGTGAACAGTGTTCTTTCGACGTACCTGAAGCAGGGCGTCCACCAAGGACATAGATAGGCAACGGATAGACAATAGCCTTTGTCTCTGTTCGCGAATAAAAAATGCCAGAAGATCTTGCTAGAGGAACTTGCTATTAGAGTAGCATAGCTTGATGAAGTTTTTGGGACAACTATGAATAGTAATCTTTCAATGTACCTGAAGTGAGGCGCCCACCAAGAGCGTAGATGGGCAACAAGCAGATAATAGTATTTGTCTCTGTTAGCTGATAGAAAATGTCTTCCTAGAGGAACTTGCTGTTAGAGTATCATAGCTTGACGAAAGATTTGTGACGACAGTGAACAGTATTCTGTCGATGTACCTGAAGCAGGGCGTCCACCAAGGACATAGATAGGCAACGGATAGACAATAGCCTTTGTCTCTGTTCGCGAATAAAAAATGCCAGAAGATCTTGCTAGAGGAACTTGCTATTAGAGTAACATAGCTTGATGAAGTTTTTGGGACAACTATGAATAGTAATCTTTCAATGTACCTGAAGTGAGGCGCCCACCAAGAGCGTAGATGGGCAACAAGCAGATAATAGTATTTGTCTCTGTTAGCTGATAGAAAATGTCTTCCTAGAGGAACTTGCTGTTAGAGTATCATAGCTTGACGAAAGATTTGTGACGACAGTGAACAGTATTCTGTCGATGTACCTGAAGCAGGGCGTCCACCAAGGACATAGATAGGCAACGGATAGACAATAGCCTTTGTCTCTGTTCGCGAATAAAAAATGCCAGAAGATCTTGCTAGAGGAACTTGCTATTAGAGTAGCATAGCTTGATGAAGTTTTTGGGACAACTATGAATAGTAATCTTTCAATGTACCTGAAGTGAGGCGCCCACCAAGAGCGTAGATGGGCAACAAGCAGATAATAGTATTTGTCTCTGTTAGCTGATAGAAAATGTCTTCCTAGAGGAACTTGCTGTTAGAGTATCATAGCTTGACGAAAGATTTGTGACGACAGTGAACAGTATTCTGTCGATGTACCTGAAGCAGGGCGTCCACCAAGGACATAGATAGGCAACGGATAGACAATAGCCTTTGTCTCTGTTCGCGAATAAAAAATGCCAGAAGATCTTGCTAGAGGAACTTGCTATTAGAGTAACATAGCTTGATGAAGTTTTTGGGACAACTATGAATAGTAATCTTTCAATGTACCTGAAGTGAGGCGCCCACCAAGAGCGTAGATGGGCAACAAGCAGATAATAGTATTTGTCTCTGTTAGCTGATAGAAAATGTCTTCCTAGAGGAACTTGCTGTTAGAGTATCATAGCTTGACGAAAGATTTGTGACGACAGTGAACAGTATTCTGTCGATGTACCTGAAGCAGGGCGTCCACCAAGGACATAGATAGGCAACGGATAGACAATAGCCTTTGTCTCTGTTCGCGAATAAAAAATGCCAGAAGATCTTGCTAGAGGAACTTGCTATTAGAGTAGCATAGCTTGATGAAGTTTTTGGGACAACTATGAATAGTAATCTTTCAATGTACCTGAAGTGAGGCGCCCACCAAGAGCGTAGATGGGCAACAAGCAGATAATAGTATTTGTCTCTGTTAGCTGATAGAAAATGTCTTCCTAGAGGAACTTGCTGTTAGAGTATCATAGCTTGACGAAAGATTTGTGACGACAGTGAACAGTATTCTGTCGATGTACCTGAAGCAGGGCGTCCACCAAGGACATAGATAGGCAACGGATAGACAATAGCCTTTGTCTCTGTTCGCGAATAAAAAATGCCAGAAGATCTTGCTAGAGGAACTTGCTATTAGAGTAGCATAGCTTGATGAAGTTTTTGGGACAACTATGAATAGTAATCTTTCAATGTACCTGAAGTGAGGCGCCCACCAAGAGCGTAGATGGGCAACAAGCAGATAATAGTATTTGTCTCTGTTAGCTGATAGAAAATGTCTTCCTAGAGGAACTTGCTGTTAGAGTATCATAGCTTGACGAAAGATTTGTGACGACAGTGAACAGTATTCTGTCGATGTACCTGAAGCAGGGCGTCCACCAAGGACATAGATAGGCAACGGATAGACAATAGCCTTTGTCTCTGTTCGCGAATAAAAAATGCCAGAAGATCTTGCTAGAGGAACTTGCTATTAGAGTAACATAGCTTGATGAAGTTTTTGGGACAACTATGAATAGTAATCTTTCAATGTACCTGAAGTGAGGCGCCCACCAAGAGCGTAGATGGGCAACAAGCAGATAATAGTATTTGTCTCTGTTAGCTGATAGAAAATGTCTTCCTAGAGGAACTTGCTGTTAGAGTATCATAGCTTGACGAAAGATTTGTGACGACAGTGAACAGTATTCTGTCGATGTACCTGAAGCAGGGCGTCCACCAAGGACATAGATAGGCAACGGATAGACAATAGCCTTTGTCTCTGTTCGCGAATAAAAAATGCCAGAAGATCTTGCTAGAGGAACTTGCTATTAGAGTAGCATAGCTTGATGAAGTTTTTGGGACAACTATGAATAGTAATCTTTCAATGTACCTGAAGTGAGGCGCCCACCAAGAGCGTAGATGGGCAACAAGCAGATAATAGTATTTGTCTCTGTTAGCTGATAGAAAATGTCTTCCTAGAGGAACTTGCTGTTAGAGTATCATAGCTTGACGAAAGATTTGTGACGACAGTGAACAGTATTCTGTCGATGTACCTGAAGCAGGGCGTCCACCAAGGACATAGATAGGCAACGGATAGACAATAGCCTTTGTCTCTGTTCGCGAATAAAAAATGCCAGAAGATCTTGCTAGAGGAACTTGCTATTAGAGTAGCATAGCTTGATGAAGTTTTTGGGACAACTATGAATAGTAATCTTTCAATGTACCTGAAGTGAGGCGCCCACCAAGAGCGTAGATGGGCAACAAGCAGATAATAGTATTTGTCTCTGTTAGCTGATAGAAAATGTCTCCCTAGAGGTACTTGCTGTTAGAGTATCATAGCTTGACGAAAGATTTGTGACGACAGTGAACAGTATTCTGTCGATGTACCTGAAGCAGGGCGTCCACCAAGGACATAGATAGCCAACGGATAGACAATAGCCTTTGTCTCTGTTCGCGAATAAAAAATGCCAGAAGATCTTGCTAGAGGAACTTGCTATTAGAGTAGCATAGCTTGATGAAGTTTTTGGGACAACTATGAATAGTAATCTTTCAATGTACCTGAAGTGAGGCGCCCACCAAGAGCGTAGATGGGCAACAAGCAGATAATAGTATTTGTCTCTGTTAGCTGATAGAAAATGTCTTCCTAGAGGAACTTGCTGTTAGAGTATCATAGCTTGACGAAAGATTTGTGACGACAGTGAACAGTATTCTGTCGATGTACCTGAAGCAGGGCGTCCACCAAGGACATAGATAGGCAACGGATAGACAATAGCCTTTGTCCCTGTTCGCGAATAAAAAATGCCAGAAGATCTTGCTAGAGGAACTTGCTATTAGAGTAGCATAGCTTGATGAAGTTTTTGGGACAACTATGAATAGTAATCTTTCAATGTACCTGAAGTGAGGCGCCCACCAAGAGCGTAGATGGGCAACAAGCAGATAATAGTATTTGTCTCTGTTAGCTGATAGAAAATGTCTCCCTAGAGGTACTTGCTGTTAGAGTATCATAGCTTGACGAAAAGATTTGTGACGACAGTGAACAGTATTCTGTCGATGTACCTGAAGCAGGGCGTCCACCAAGGACATAGATAGGCAACGGATAGACAATAGCCTTTGTCTCTGTTCGCGAATAAAAAATGCCAGAAGATCTTGCTAGAGGAACTTGCTATTAGAGTAGCATAGCTTGATGAAGTTTTTGGGACAACTATGAATAGTAATCTTTCAATGTACCTGAAGTGAGGCGCCCACCAAGAGCGTAGATGGGCAACAAGCAGATAATAGTATTTGTCTCTGTTAGCTGATAGAAAATGTCTTCCTAGAGGAACTTGCTGTTAGAGTATCATAGCTTGACGAAAGATTTGTGACGACAGTGAACAGTATTCTGTCGATGTACCTGAAGCAGGGCGTCCACCAAGGACATAGATAGGCAACGGATAGACAATAGCCTTTGTCTCTGTTCGCGAATAAAAAATGCCAGAAGATCTTGCTAGAGGAACTTGCTATTAGAGTAGCATAGCTTGATGAAGTTTTTGGGACAACTATGAATAGTAATCTTTCAATGTACCTGAAGTGAGGCGCCCACCAAGAGCGTAGATGGGCAACAAGCAGATAATAGTATTTGTCTCTGTTAGCTGATAGAAAATGTCTCCCTAGAGGAACTTGCTGTTAGAGTATCATAGCTTGACGAAAGATTTGTGACGACAGTGAACAGTATTCTGTCGATGTACCTGAAGCAGGGCGTCCACCAAGGACATAGATAGCCAACGGATAGACAATAGCCTTTGTCTCTGTTCGCGAATAAAAAATGCCAGAAGATCTTGCTAGAGGAACTTGCTATTAGAGTAGCATAGCTTGATGAAGTTTTTGGGACAACTATGAATAGTAATCTTTCAATGTACCTGAAGTGAGGCGCCCACCAAGAGCGTAGATGGGCAACAAGCAGATAATAGTATTTGTCTCTGTTAGCTGATAGAAAATGTCTCCCTAGAGGTACTTGCTGTTAGAGTATCATAGCTTGACGAAAAGATTTGTGACGACAGTGAACAGTATTCTGTCGATGTACCTGAAGCAGGGCGTCCACCAAGGACATAGATAGGCAACGGATAGACAATAGCCTTTGTCTCTGTTCGCGAATAAAAAATGCCAGAAGATCTTGCTAGAGGAACTTGCTATTAGAGTAGCATAGCTTGATGAAGTTTTTGGGACAACTATGAATAGTAATCTTTCAATGTACCTGAAGTGAGGCGCCCACCAAGAGCGTAGATGGGCAACAAGCAGATAATAGTATTTGTCTCTGTTAGCTGATAGAAAATGTCTTCCTAGAGGAACTTGCTGTTAGAGTATCATAGCTTGACGAAAGACTTGTGACGACAGTGAACAGTATTCTGTCGATGTACCTGAAGCAGGGCGTCCACCAAGGACATAGATAGGCAACGGATAGACAATAGCCTTTGTCTCTGTTCGCGAATAAAAAATGCCAGAAGATCTTGCTAGAGGAACTTGCTATTAGAGTAGCATAGCTTGATGAAGTTTTTGGGACAACTATGAATAGTAATCTTTCAATGTACCTGAAGTGAGGCGTCCACCAAGAGCGTAGATGGGCAACAAGCAGATAATAGTATTTGTCTCTGTTAGCTGATAGAAAATGTCTTCCTAGAGGAACTTGCTGTTAGAGTATCATAGCTTGACGAAAGATTTGTGACGACAGTGAACAGTATTCTGTCGATGTACCTGAAGCAGGGCGTCCACCAAGGACATAGATAGGCAACGGATAGACAATAGCCTTTGTCCCTGTTCGCGAATAAAAAATGCCAGAAGATCTTGCTAGAGGAACTTGCTATTAGAGTAGCATAGCTTGATGAAGTTTTTGGGACAACTATGAATAGTAATCTTTCAATGTACCTGAAGTGAGGCGCCCACCAAGAGCGTAGATGGGCAACAAGCAGATAATAGTATTTGTCTCTGTTAGCTGATAGAAAATGTCTTCCTAGAGGAACTTGCTGTTAGAGTATCATAGCTTGACGAAAGATTTGTGACGACAGTGAACAGTATTCTGTCGATGTACCTGAAGCAGGGCGTCCACCAAGGACATAGATAGGCAACGGATAGACAATAGCCTTTGTCCCTGTTCGCGAATAAAAAATGCCAGAAGATCTTGCTAGAGGAACTTGCTATTAGAGTAGCATAGCTTGATGAAGTTTTTGGGACAACTATGAATAGTAATCTTTCAATGTACCTGAAGTGAGGCGCCCACCAAGAGCGTAGATGGGCAACAAGCAGATAATAGTATTTGTCTCTGTTAGCTGATAGAAAATGTCTCCCTAGAGGTACTTGCTGTTAGAGTATCATAGCTTGACGAAAAGATTTGTGACGACAGTGAACAGTATTCTGTCGATGTACCTGAAGCAGGGCGTCCACCAAGGACATAGATAGGCAACGGATAGACAATAGCCTTTGTCTCTGTTCGCGAATAAAAAATGCCAGAAGATCTTGCTAGAGGAACTTGCTATTAGAGTAGCATAGCTTGATGAAGTTTTTGGGACAACTATGAATAGTAATCTTTCAATGTACCTGAAGTGAGGCGCCCACCAAGAGCGTAGATGGGCAACAAGCAGATAATAGTATTTGTCTCTGTTAGCTGATAGAAAATGTCTTCCTAGAGGAACTTGCTGTTAGAGTATCATAGCTTGACGAAAGATTTGTGACGACAGTGAACAGTATTCTGTCGATGTACCTGAAGCAGGGCGTCCACCAAGGACATAGATAGGCAACGGATAGACAATAGCCTTTGTCTCTGTTCGCGAATAAAAAATGCCAGAAGATCTTGCTAGAGGAACTTGCTATTAGAGTAGCATAGCTTGATGAAGTTTTTGGGACAACTATGAATAGTAATCTTTCAATGTACCTGAAGTGAGGCGCCCACCAAGAGCGTAGATGGGCAACAAGCAGATAATAGTATTTGTCTCTGTTAGCTGATAGAAAATGTCTTCCTAGAGGAACTTGCTGTTAGAGTATCATAGCTTGACGAAAGATTTGTGACGACAGTGAACAGTATTCTGTCGATGTACCTGAAGCAGGGCGTCCACCAAGGACATAGATAGGCAACGGATAGACAATAGCCTTTGTCCCTGTTCGCGAATAAAAAATGCCAGAAGATCTTGCTAGAGGAACTTGCTATTAGAGTAGCATAGCTTGATGAAGTTTTTGGGACAACTATGAATAGTAATCTTTCAATGTACCTGAAGTGAGGCGCCCACCAAGAGCGTAGATGGGCAACAAGCAGATAATAGTATTTGTCTCTGTTAGCTGATAGAAAATGTCTTCCTAGAGGAACTTGCTGTTAGAGTATCATAGCTTGACGAAAGATTTGTGACGACAGTGAACAGTATTCTGTCGATGTACCTGAAGCAGGGCGTCCACCAAGGACATAGATAGGCAACGGATAGACAATAGCCTTTGTCCCTGTTCGCGAATAAAAAATGCCAGAAGATCTTGCTAGAGGAACTTGCTATTAGAGTAGCATAGCTTGATGAAGTTTTTGGGACAACTATGAATAGTAATCTTTCAATGTACCTGAAGTGAGGCGCCCACCAAGAGCGTAGATGGGCAACAAGCAGATAATAGTATTTGTCTCTGTTAGCTGATAGAAAATGTCTCCCTAGAGGTACTTGCTGTTAGAGTATCATAGCTTGACGAAAGATTTGTGACGACAGTGAACAGTATTCTGTCGATGTACCTGAAGCAGGGCGTCCACCAAGGACATAGATAGGCAACGGATAGACAATAGCCTTTGTCTCTGTTCGCGAATAAAAAATGCCAGAAGATCTTGCTAGAGGAACTTGCTATTAGAGTAGCATAGCTTGATGAAGTTTTTGGGACAACTATGAATAGTAATCTTTCAATGTACCTGAAGTGAGGCGCCCACCAAGAGCGTAGATGGGCAACAAGCAGATAATAGTATTTGTCTCTGTTAGCTGATAGAAAATGTCTTCCTAGAGGAACTTGCTGTTAGAGTATCATAGCTTGACGAAAGATTTGTGACGACAGTGAACAGTATTCTGTCGATGTACCTGAAGCAGGGCGTCCACCAAGGACATAGATAGGCAACGGATAGACAATAGCCTTTGTCCCTGTTCGCGAATAAAAAATGCCAGAAGATCTTGCTAGAGGAACTTGCTATTAGAGTAGCATAGCTTGATGAAGTTTTTGGGACAACTATGAATAGTAATCTTTCAATGTACCTGAAGTGAGGCGCCCACCAAGAGCGTAGATGGGCAACAAGCAGATAATAGTATTTGTCTCTGTTAGCTGATAGAAAATGTCTCCCTAGAGGTACTTGCTGTTAGAGTATCATAGCTTGACGAAAAGATTTGTGACGACAGTGAACAGTATTCTGTCGATGTACCTGAAGCAGGGCGTCCACCAAGGACATAGATAGGCAACGGATAGACAATAGCCTTTGTCTCTGTTCGCGAATAAAAAATGCCAGAAGATCTTGCTAGAGGAACTTGCTATTAGAGTAGCATAGCTTGATGAAGTTTTTGGGACAACTATGAATAGTAATCTTTCAATGTACCTGAAGTGAGGCGCCCACCAAGAGCGTAGATGGGCAACAAGCAGATAATAGTATTTGTCTCTGTTAGCTGATAGAAAATGTCTTCCTAGAGGAACTTGCTGTTAGAGTATCATAGCTTGACGAAAGATTTGTGACGACAGTGAACAGTATTCTGTCGATGTACCTGAAGCAGGGCGTCCACCAAGGACATAGATAGGCAACGGATAGACAATAGCCTTTGTCCCTGTTCGCGAATAAAAAATGCCAGAAGATCTTGCTAGAGGAACTTGCTATTAGAGTAGCATAGCTTGATGAAGTTTTTGGGACAACTATGAATAGTAATCTTTCAATGTACCTGAAGTGAGGCGCCCACCAAGAGCGTAGATGGGCAACAAGCAGATAATAGTATTTGTCTCTGTTAGCTGATAGAAAATGTCTCCCTAGAGGTACTTGCTGTTAGAGTATCATAGCTTGACGAAAGATTTGTGACGACAGTGAACAGTATTCTGTCGATGTACCTGAAGCAGGGCGTCCACCAAGGACATAGATAGGCAACGGATAGACAATAGCCTTTGTCTCTGTTCGCGAATAAAAAATGCCAGAAGATCTTGCTAGAGGAACTTGCTATTAGAGTAGCATAGCTTGATGAAGTTTTTGGGACAACTATGAATAGTAATCTTTCAATGTACCTGAAGTGAGGCGCCCACCAAGAGCGTAGATGGGCAACAAGCAGATAATAGTATTTGTCTCTGTTAGCTGATAGAAAATGTCTTCCTAGAGGAACTTGCTGTTAGAGTATCATAGCTTGACGAAAGATTTGTGACGACAGTGAACAGTATTCTGTCGATGTACCTGAAGCAGGGCGTCCACCAAGGACATAGATAGGCAACGGATAGACAATAGCCTTTGTCCCTGTTCGCGAATAAAAAATGCCAGAAGATCTTGCTAGAGGAACTTGCTATTAGAGTAGCATAGCTTGATGAAGTTTTTGGGACAACTATGAATAGTAATCTTTCAATGTACCTGAAGTGAGGCGCCCACCAAGAGCGTAGATGGGCAACAAGCAGATAATAGTATTTGTCTCTGTTAGCTGATAGAAAATGTCTCCCTAGAGGTACTTGCTGTTAGAGTATCATAGCTTGACGAAAAGATTTGTGACGACAGTGAACAGTATTCTGTCGATGTACCTGAAGCAGGGCGTCCACCAAGGACATAGATAGGCAACGGATAGACAATAGCCTTTGTCTCTGTTCGCGAATAAAAAATGCCAGAAGATCTTGCTAGAGGAACTTGCTATTAGAGTAGCATAGCTTGATGAAGTTTTTGGGACAACTATGAATAGTAATCTTTCAATGTACCTGAAGTGAGGCGCCCACCAAGAGCGTAGATGGGCAACAAGCAGATAATAGTATTTGTCTCTGTTAGCTGATAGAAAATGTCTTCCTAGAGGAACTTGCTGTTAGAGTATCATAGCTTGACGAAAGATTTGTGACGACAGTGAACAGTATTCTGTCGATGTACCTGAAGTAGGGCGTCCACCAAGGACATAGATAGGCAACGGATAGACAATAGCCTTTGTCTCTGTTCGCGAATAGAAAATGCCAGAGGAACTTGCTATTAAAGTAGCCTGATGAAGGATTTGCGACAGCTGCGAACAGCATTCTGTCGATGTACCTGAAGAAGGGCTTTCACCAAGGGCCTGCATAGCGCCATATACTTGATGGTCGAGCCAGCATGCTCCGGCTCGCCAGCTTCCCCTCCAGCGAGTGATTTTCGATTCGCGTGTCTCTGTCGGCCGGAAATTCTCCGGTGCGTAATTCGAGCGAGCGAGTAATTCTTCCGAGACACCTCGCGCCGCCGATTGACTCACTCCGTGACTAACAGGCTCGGTAAAGGTCAAGCGTGCGTGCGGCGTTCGAAGTTTGGAACGGTCTCAAAAATGTTCTCTCGGTGTTCTCTCTCGCTGGTTCGCGGGGTTTTCGTGGTCTTCGAGCGCGCAGAGAGAGAGAGAGAGAGTATCCCTTCTGCCTTTGTCAACGGTTATCTTTCCCGTCGTCGTCGTTGTCTTCGTCGTCGTCTTCGTTGTCTTCGTCGTCGACTCGCCTCCGTTTTTCCCTCTGGCCGGGGGCGCCTTTCTCTTTCGATCGTCTAAGAATAGAAACGCACGGTGGTTTTGCGGCGCGGATTTTTTCCGGCGGCGCGTCGACGAGCAAACCGCGCCCGCGCGCCGATTTCTCGCCTCTGCTCTCTTCTCTCTGCTTTCTCCTCTCTCCTCTCTCTCCCCGGTCCCGCGGATCGAATTCGAATCCCCGGTGCACACAAGCGTCTCGAAGATGAAACGTGTGACGGACACACACGGGGGACCCCTCGAAAGCACAAAGCTCTCTACCGGCTTGTAATCCGCTCAGCTTCTTTCTCGTCTCTCTCTCTCTCTATCTTCCTGGTCTCGTGGGCGGTCTGCCGCAACACTCTCTCCTCTCCGCTCGAAAACTTCTGCTCGAGACTTTCCTTCTTCTTCTTCTTCTTCTTCTTCTTCTTCTCCTGGGTCGAAATTCTCTCGCGAGGGATTTCTCCAGAGTTCTCGCGCCCGATCAACGTGGAATCCGCGTGGAAAAGAGAAACGAGAGAAGGAACATGCGCGACGCACGGAAATCCAGCTACGACGTTTTTCTTTTCTCCCGCATTTCATTGGAAAATGTCTGACTCGTGGTTCTTTCGACATCGTCAACAACGAATCTGTGCTCAAAGCTTCCAGAAACACGAACTTGCCGACCCAATATGGCGGATGGGTTCGTTTCATGCGACCTCCGCGTGTTCACAATGCCGCCATTTTGTATGTCGAGAATTTTCATTTTATCTCCCTCGGTTTCGATCCGCGGGAGAACAGGAGTCATGGCAAAATGTTTTTCACAATATACAAATATAGACGACTCGTGTAATTTTGATTGTTTTTTCTCGAAATTAATCATTTCTGGACGTCAACCCGCGGATATGTGTGCAAAATTCTATTGCTAATAGCTTAGTGGTTCTTCTGGAAAAAATTCGTAAACATTGGTGAGACAGGGTGGAATAGATTGCAGTATGCACTGCATTACAAGAGATTGTATGAGTGACGTGACGATCGAAGGCAATAGTTTAAACCAGGACGTTTTCTGGGCATAAATGGCAAGACCATTGTTCCTCCGTCGTCATTATCCTAGGTACGTCCAACGAAAAATTCATTTCTGCGGTTTTGGTATGGTTTTGGCGAGGTTTTGGTATGGTTTTGGCGAGGTTTCGGTAAAATTTTGGTGGAGTTTTGGCGAGATTTTGACTTAGTTTTGGCGAGGTTTTGATGAGGCTTTGGCGTGGTTTTGACTAAGTTTTGGCGAGGCTTTGGCAAGATTTTGATGAGATTTTGGCGAGGTTTTGATGATGTTTTGGCGAGGTTTTGATGAGGCTTTGGCGAGGTTTTTGACTAAGTTTTGGCGGGGCTTTGGCAAGATTTTGATGAGATTTTGGCGAGGTTTTGATGAGGTTTTGGCGAGTTTTTTGCGAGGTTTTGACTAAGCTTTTGGCGAGGTTTTGATGAGGCTTTGGCGAGGTTTTGGCTAAGTTTTGGCGAGGTTTTTGACTAGCTTTTGACTAAGTTTTGGCGAGGCTTTGGCAAGATTTTGATGAGATTTTGGCGAGGTTTTGATGAGGTTTTGGCGAGGTTTAGATAATGTTTTGGCGATTTGGGACCACCGTGCGGCGGTCAGAGGCTTCCCTCTTCGCTCCGCCGCTGTCCACGTGTCCCTCTAGTGGCACACACTGCTCTCTCCTCTCTTCTGCGTCTCTCTGTCTCTCTGTCTCGGCGAGACGTGGGACGATCCTCTCGTTGGACTCTATATAAACCAGCGTGAACTCGCAGTCTGGCCCGAGTAGTTCGCCAACGGCGAACTGAGTCCGTGCGGATCATTCTCTGTTCACTCGACGCGTCAGTGATCGTGCTTAGTGCGTGCGCGATAAAGGTAGAGAAAGAGAGAGGAGAGGGGAGAGAAGCCTGAAGAGGAGAGTCGGTCTCGACCGGGATCCACGGGAAATCGAAAACTGTGCTGCAGAAACAGAGAGATAGAGAGAAAAGAAGGGAAGAAATATCCCCGCGTATAAAAGCGATTTTTCTCTTCGCGACGATCCACGTAATTTCGGAAACGACATCGACGGTTCTTTTGTTTCTCGGTTTCGATGTGCTATCGGACCCGTCGATGACCCAGTTGATTTTGTCGAAGCGGATACACGGCCGTTCGGGTTTTTCGCGTGGTATCAATCGTACGTCGCGACTCGGCCGCTCTATTAATAGTCAGCGGCCGAATAGCTTGGCTGAAACGGGCTCCTTCCAGTCGCCAATCTACACGGTGTCTCTCGGAATCCCTATCCGTCTCCACGGGGAAGAAACATGCTCCCGCGACGAACGATCGAAACGCGTCCGCGCGGAGTCCGAGTCCGACGCGGTTGCCGGCTCGCCTTGCGAACTTGCCTTATCTTGAGAGAAAACCTGCCAGTACTTCCGGCCGATTACTATACCCGGTTCCTAGAACATCTATCGTAACGTGTCCGGAGAGAAATTAGCGCTGCCCCGACGCTTTGTCCATTTATTTTAAGACGAGCACGGCGCAGGACCGAGAAACTCGCGAACGCGTCTACGCGTCGCTGTGTAACGTTTCTTCTGGAACACCCTGTGCACGTCAAGGAGGAGCCATCTTCGCTCGATTATATCTCTCTTCGTTTGTCGTGGACGAGACCTTCCCCATGATCTTCGCCAATTTTTCTCGAGAGAGAGAGAATCTAGAGTGTTTTTCCCCGGTCCGAAGAACTGTACTTCTCGTGAAACTTTCACTCGGAAAAATCGAGTCGCGACAAAATGGCGAGCATATTTAGCCACAGTCAGAGTATCGCTTTTCGCCGGACGCGAATGTTATTATTACAGCTTAGACATCGCTATTAACCCCACCGTGTAAATTTCTAAAATCCGTCTAAATTTCTAATTGCCGGGCCTAGGCAGCCCAGTCAGATTTAGCATAATTTTCGAGAGAAGAGAGCACAGATAAAGGGTTTCGAATCGGACTCTGTCGACGGAAAAATTCTGTAACGGAATTTCGATGTGATAACCCCGCGACTGATCCCGGTTGTTGGACCGACCCCGGCTTGTGATCCGAGGCCGGGCGCGATCATCGCGATTACATCGGCGAAGTGTTTATTTCAAGGACGTTCGACGAACGGTGCTTGACCGAAAGCCACGAGAAGGATGGAGTCTATGTCGAGGGCGAGCCGAAGCGTCGGCAACGGTGTCTACAGAGTGGCCGGCGTTTTCGCACGCGGGGCCAGGAGGGTTTTGTCTTACGTGCCGCTTCTCGGCGTGACAGCGGTCCCACCGGAAGCCGAGGAGCCAGGATTTGATGTGGTACGACGCTCTCGGGCTTCGAACGCGCATGCTCGGGAACGCCCCTCGGCGCGTATTGGTCGACTCCCGCCACGCCCACGCCTCCCACCGCGACGCCCGGCACGGCCGGAGCCCCGAACCCCTGCGCGCTTATCGAGCAGCCGACAGCAATTACGTTTGCGCGTTACCTATTCTACGTTTACCCTCTATGGGCCGAATTTTGTTCCGTTGGTATCTATCCGCAGACAACTTGCATTTACTTCGTTAATTCAAGTTGATGGCGCTGCGAACCGTCACCAATATTGTTATTGATGATCTCAGAGACATTATATACTCAACATGTTGACTGCCATGTCACCCATATGTGGGTGACAGAATTATTTGTCCAGGTTTCAGAATGAATTTTTAAGTTAATATATCCATTGCACCAAGTTTCATTAGGATCTGTAAAATGCAAGAAAGTTGGAGGACTACCGAATATCGTACATTCAATTATTTTCAATTTTTATTTCATTAAATAACTTACTTTGACCTTATGGAATTTCTGAGGTTCCTAGTATGGCAGTCAAAGTGTTAAGACATATACGTCATTTTGTGAAAAAGCTAAAATTATTTGGAATACGGTCGATATTTTAGCATGTGACCTGGAAGTTACACGGGCCCATCTTCGTGGTTAAGTTCGTGCGACTATATCATCGGTTTCCGAGGGGTGACAGGTTAGACACCGTTATTTACAGAACCGTTCCGTTTACGGAACGCCCCGCGGCGCGTATTGGTCGGCTCCTGCCACGCCCACCGCGACGCCCGGCACGGCCGGAGCCCCGAAACCCTGCGCGCTTATCGAGCAGCCGACAGCAATTACGTTTGCGCATTGCGTATCTCGCGTTAACGCTTCCTCGTGGTTAGATTCCTGCGACTATATCATCGGTTTCCGAAGGGTAACGGTGTAGACACCGTTATTTACGTAACGGTTCCATTGTTCGGCCGGATCGAAAACGCGCCTCCGGAAACAAAGGTAAACCGACACTCGGGGTGGATCGGAGCACAAAAATAGTCGCGCGACTACAAGCTCGAGCCGCGAGATGCTTTCGCGAGAGGCGAATCGCAGTCGACGACCGAAAATAGTCTTCTCGCCTCGTTCTCTTCGTTTTCGTCTTGTCTCGCCTCGCCGCCATATGCCCCACGTGCGTTTTCAACCCCCCCCTCCCCTCTCTCTCCATCTCAAGTCATCCTCAAACCCGCGTACTTAGATCGCAAAAATATTTTCAACTAGAACGCGAAGATTGAAAGATTGATTAAAAAATGAGAAGAAGATGAGGAAGGTGCGATTTTGAGAAACGGCTCCGGTGGAATCGGTTTCCGGAAGCGCCGAACAGGTCCCAGAGGTTTCGCGTATCAAGTTCGACGAGCGTAATGAACGCGCGCGATGCAACTGGTTGCCTGTTAATCGACGCGGAACCGTGCCATGCGCGCGGAATGGAAATTAATACCTGCGCAAATTGGTCGCGCCGCCGGCAACGGGAAATGTAATCGTTCCGACAAAACGGGAAACGAATTCGCGAGAACGGCCACCGGTCCGAGTCACGCCATCCTGTTCTCCGTCGCCAAACTTTTTCAAAGATCCCGCGAAAAGTATGCGTGCGCGCGCGCGCTTCGGGACCATTAACAGTCACTAACCCATTTGAGTCACAAGAAAATATGAAAAGAAGGCCCTTATCGCCAAACTTTTTTCTTTATTATATTTAACACTAGGTTTACGGAGCATTAAAAATCGACGCTAGTCTGCATTACTTTATAAAAATAACAAGAATGTGCTACCACGTTTTTAGGGATATTTTAAAAATAATATATACCCAAAGAAATAAATTTGCTAAATAATTTCTCATGTACGCATCCTTAGAATCTTAATAATTTTAAATTAAACAAATTAGAACCCGTCATTTTGACGGAGTCCCGTAAACCTAGTGTTACGTAGAAAGATGGCTACAAGTAACAGAACTTCATATTTCAGCATTATAAGAAAAGATCAGAATCATTAATTTCGTCTCCAACAACAGCCTCCATTTCTATTTTTCAGCTAACGAATAATGATAGTGACTAACAATGTTGAGCGTATATACTGGGTGAGGCACTAACTATTGCCATCTACGATAACACCGAAAGTATGACAGCAGCAGAAATGTTTTCGAAACAAAAGATACATGGAACAACAGGGGCTGTAATATGGCGTTAATCTTTTTTTCTTGGATGGCGTCCTTTGACGTCCTATGACCTTCACTGACCTTCAAAGACCTTAATGTTGCACCTCGTTGGGTTCGTCTCAACAGCCGCTATCAGAAAACAGCTACCAAAACATAGCATTCTTTTGACTTTCGTTGGGGGTGTTACGTCCCAGGTAGGACGGATTATGATTTTTATGAGATAGGACGCAGTTTTGAACCTACCTGCATTCACCGGCTACGGTTCGGGAAATTGAGGATTGTTTAAATAACTTGTATTCTTATTTTCCGAAACAAACAAAATTATTGATTTATTCAAAATTAGGTGCTGAATCAGAAGTTTTAAACATGATTTGACAAATAGAGATTATGTGTAGTTAACGCATAAACTAGATAGCTTACAAATATTTCGTTCAATAATAGTAATGTTAATTTACCGAGTTGTTGGGTTCGCTTCGCTAAGTGGACACCGCAAGTCCACAAGTCGCTGGACCCGTAAATCGCAGTTGCTGCGGATAGCAGGTTGCAGGTTCCACCAATTCCAATATCGCAGCCGCAGGTCGCGGATTTCACTAATTCCAATTGTCGCTTCTTTTAAACTTTATAAAACTTTCACTAAACTTAGACTTTACTGAAACTTTATTAAAACTGAATTGACACTTTTATGACGGACTGATCCGGTCAAAACTTTATGACGGAATGAATTGATCTTTGAAGTATTGGTTCCCTTTTATAGGATGGACAGTCCATTGTTTCAATAGGATATTGATTTGATCTTTTATCTAATGCGCATCATTCTTACCATGGGATTAGTGTGCCTTCTTGGAACTTGGTGCAACTAGACACACTTTCTGTTTATTTTTCGGGGTGACATCGATCTTTGCTGCGTCTCTCGCAGGAGGATAATTGGAATTGTTTTGTTCGCTATCTAATTTTCTAGAAATTTTAACGCCTATCCTAATCCTATTTATTTCCTTCTCCTTGCGTGACATTATTGGGTTTCAACAATAGTTCATAATAATTCTTTGTCTCAAGTTTTATTCGTTTGATTCTTAAGCGGTCGAATCACCGGACATGACACCGTCTTACTTCCTAGAATCTTAAGGCTTATCTTAATCTTATTTATTCTTCTCTCCTCGCGTGGCATAATTTTTATTTGAAGTTTTATTTGTCTTATTCATGAGCGATCGAACCACCGGACGTGACAGGGGCATTAGAATGCGACTTCTTTTCCGACCCGGACCGTTTACATGCCGGCGACCGATATTACCGTCGTCGTCGGACACGCTCCGGTGAACCGGATAAATGCAGCTGTCGTAATTCGATTCCGGGGAAGCTGGCCAAACAGCGAATCAGCGAAACAAATCGAAAAATGTGCTCGGTAAAGAGACAGAGATCCGTGGAAACAACGGAGCGATCGAGCAGACCGAATCCGGGCGCTCTTTGGCCCGAGGCGTTGCTCTCGGAGCGATTCCGCGCGGAGTAGGCGTGGCCTGCCCGGGGTGGGCGTGGCCGCGACGCTCCGCGCGCGTCCCGATACACGCGTTCTTTTTCGAAAATCGAGGAGACCAATCGACGCGAATGTAAACGGATACACCGGAAGCGATCACCGAGTGTGTCCGAGGCCCGAAAACGTCGCGTTTCCGATCGTCATCGGCCCCCTCTGAAATTTCGACGACAGTTGGTTGTACGCGTCGATGTCTGGTCCGGTTTCTTTTTTTTTTTGGCTGCTCTCCTCCGTGTCTCCCTCGGACAGGAAATTGATTCCTGTATCGGTCGTGACGCGGCCGGGCACCAGCTGCCACGGTCGATCACCGGACAATGAATTTCGCTCCGCGTGAAAGCGGAGAGCGAGACTCGTGGACGAGGTTAATCAAGTTTAGAAGATCGGTGGTAATTCGACGGTGATCCTCTAATTTTGCGGAGCGAACGGCTGGCCAAAGCGAGCGCGACGCAGCCAAGTTTGTTGGCAGCGCGATCGATTGATAGGCCCCGGGGTAATCGGAAGTTTATTACCGCGACACGATCCTCTTCTTCCGTCGACCTCGAACAAGCCGGACAATGGCCCGAGACTGTTCTCCACCTGGCCACCGGCCAGCTCTCGCGTTGCCCTTTTGGCCCCACGTTTCGCCGCGCGGACTTTCGCCAAATTCGTAACGCGAGCGTGCGTCCCGTTGTCAGCCAACACTCGACACCATGAATCGGGCGGCAACCTCCTTCAACGAACACGAGGCGAACGAGGAGGCGAACGCTCTTTGCCCCGGAGCCAAACAGGTCTTCTTCGCGTTTCACCAGCTTGATCGATGCTCGACCCCAAATTTTCTAGCAATTACTCGCGTTGGTAAACTCGATTTTAATTGGAAAATGATATTATTCTTCATATCGTTAGATAATTACTTCATGATGTTATATTGATGCGTGTTGACGCATGAACAACGATAAACTAATAACCACTGCACTCCTGGTCGTGGCATTGACCGTGATGGACTACCAAGTTGTTTACAAAATCTGTGTTTACAGTTCCTAATCCCGAGAATCTTAGTGCGGTGCAAAACCGAATACACGAAAAAGAAAATTGTATGAAGCGAAATAATAATAATATCACAAATGTTAAGTTTGTTTTGAAAAGCCAAAACATTGTAGATAATACCAAATGTTTTGTTTCGTTTGTATTCTACATGCAAATATTGAATAAAACATTATTTTTGTTAAAATGTCGTATGTGTGTTCAGTTTGGCTCCTTACTGTATACAGAGTAAACACTACCTTTTCTACAATGAAACTCTTCTTACAGTAATGCCTAGAGCACCAGGTCGCCTACGTAACGATGAACGAACTTTGTCCATATTTAACCCTTGCTCGGGTAGCTCACGAAAATTGAAAGGCTTTTCCAAAATGGAAGCGTTTCGTTTCATCGCGTTTCTTTTCTTTTGAATTTCTGGTTGGCTGGCTCCGTGTGGCCAGAGTCGCCATGTTAAGTCTCCCACTCCACCCTTCCTCCTCCACGACGGTATTCCCCCACTCTTCCGCCACGGCCCGGTCACGTGACGCGTTTCGCGTCACAGGGTCACGTGACTAAAGCAGTAGCGGCATGGAGAGGGTAACTTTTTCCCGTCGGTTTCTCTCTGAACGGAGCGCTGCCCTACGGGGCAATGCGTGGCCCCGGGTCGAGGATCTCGTTCGTCAACGGTCCTGCTGGCGAAACACAGGAACGTCGGAGAAAAAACACTCGGGATCTGGAAAGCCCTCGTGCCGACTGGCCCCTTCAGCGGCTGTAATTCTTTAAGCGAACGGCTTGCCCCTTATGAAAATGGCGGAACAGGGACCGGGAAGGGGTTTCACTTAGCTGGCCGATCGATACGAGCCGGTCTGGGGACGATAAAGCACGCGTCCGGTTTCCGTCTCCCTCTTCGGTTTCAACAATTGATCCGGCGTATCGACCGTCGAGTAGTCGTCAAATCTACTTTATTCAAATTCATTAATGACACGAAAAAATTCACTGTATTTCAAATTTATCATGGCGAAACTTCGAATCTACGTTGGTTTCCGTGATTGAACAAATTTTTCAACGTCCGGTACGGACACTTGTATAGTGTAAAAAGTTCTGTCCACAAGAAGGCACGAATTGGAAGGGGTTCAAGCTTTAAATTCAGGCTAGAATGAATATTTTACTTTTTTCATGACGTTCGAATAATTTGAACGTGGGCAATTTTTTAACAGAAATTTAGCGACCCATTAAGTTTGCAGTGTACGGTCCGAATTGGGTAAAGGATCCACTAAAAGATCCTGCCATTTTCAGAGTGATCAGTTCGGATAATCGAGGTTCCGTTGGATCGAACAAGTAAGCACGATCGAAATGGTTCGGTGTCGTTTTGATCCGCAAAATGTCACGAATACCGTGGCAAAAGTTCCATGGAGAAATTATTGAGGACATAAACGAGTCTCGTATTGAGACGTTGCCGTGTCCCTTCGAGACGATTGCTCAAGCTAGTCCGTAGGAACTAATTTCGAACAGGGCCGGACATGCGCTTGGAACGTGGGGCTGTCGTTGCCGGTCCGTTCGAGCGCGATATTATTTGTTTTTGTTCGTCGCGAAGGGTGAGCAACTTGACAGTTGTCGCCGGTTTTCTTTTCTCGTCGAGCCGGGGTTAGGCGGGCAGGCAGGCGCTGCGCGTTCTCTAAGCGATTCAGAATAGAAAGGAGGGTGAACCGACAGAGCCTAGCGACACGTAGACAAGAGAGGGGTTCGCAGGAGGGTGGATAACCCCTGGTGTACACGTGGAAACAAGGACGGTGAGGGGAGGGGAGGGGAAGAGCGAGGAGGTACAAAAACCATAGACCCCATGGGGTGCTTGCGGACCGAACGACGTCACCCTTTCAGGGGTGGCCAATCGTGTCACTGTGTCAGCGAGCACTGCCCCCGTCGTAAAACTCCTGATTGATTTTCATTCGACGATTGATTACGCGAGAAAACCACCCTCCGATCGGGGAAGATGCTCGTTTAACCATTGCGTTTCGATAGGCAACGTTTTCTACCATAATCGATCATGTTGCTGTCCGAGTGATCGAAACAGAGTGCATCGCATCCCTGATAAAAAAATTTATCAAGCAAAAGTTGGTCAAACCACGGCTTCTTTACCTAAAAAAAAACAAACGTAATTAATTAATCGATGTACCTTTGTGTCCTTTTTAGAAAGGTATCAGGGTTCTTAGTTGCAAAACGGATTAGTGTATAAGTTATTAACCCTTTACTTACTGAATTTCGTAAAAGTTTTTGAAATACTTCATTCAGGTGCAAGCGAAAACCCTACAGCACAATTTTCATTACAAGTCATCACCAAGGTCATTAATCACCTGGAAAATAATTTGGGACTTCGAAGTCCCAACCATGAAATAAATTTTATAACATGGGCGCATAAAGTTCATAACTAGACTGCGGATTTTATGCCATTATGACAAAAAGGGGTAGGTGTAATTCAAAACATGAAAAAGATTAAAAGAGTTTAACAATGTCAACATACCATTGTTAACATATAAAAATGACTATTGAGCAAAATAAATTTTTACGTAGCTCCCGTAGATTGCAATTGATGTATACAAATTTTATTTTGCATAAAGATCCGCAGTCTGTTCATAACATATCAAATTTTATATTATACTAAAACTTACTATAGTAACTTACTAAAATGCAAAACAAATACGTATTTTCTATATGCAAACACATGGACGATTTTCAATCTTATAGAATCCGTCCTATCATCCATCTTGGCCTTAGATCATATTATACATATAGTTGTCTCTAGCAAGCTTCCAAAGAGAAGTGAGCTTCTGCTGCCATTCAACAATTCAGGAACAAACTTCACAGAAGTCGACTTGAAAGTCCCAGTGGGTCTCAAAGCGTTCAAATTAGTACCAGAGAGGAAATGAGAGTGCTCACGCCCGGGATTTTAGTGTCCCCGATATATTGCTGCCCCCTTGTCTAATTTTTAGCCTGGACTAGAACCTGCATCGTGTTTTTAGCCTGGACCAGAACCTGCGTCATTACCAGCGGATTCCAAATAATGCCAGAGTGGATGCTACTTCTATGTTAAAGGAGGCTCTCCTATGTAGACTCTGATCCAGCCTAAAAGACGATGCAGGTTCTAATACAGGTTAAAACGATGATGCAGCCTCTGGTCCGGGCTAAAAAGTTGACGCAGGTTCTGTTCCTTGCTAAAAAGATGCAGAAAATTGTTGGTGACGCTAAAACCCCGAGCGTGAGCACTCTCATTTCCGCTCTGTAAGTACACGAGAAAACAGATGGGACTTACAAGTCCCATCGTTAAATAAAGCGTTAATATTCCGGCCCCTCCAATAAGAATCCGAACGCTGGTGCGACGTTTCGAATACGGTGGACGAGCTTTGGTCTCGGTCGATCGTGATTCTCGGCGACTGTTGTGAGATCGATTGCTAATTGTGATCGGTGATGTTTCAGGGTGCCGAGGAAGCGGAGTCAAGTCCGGTGGAGGAGTTGTCGTCGGCGTCTCCGTCGACGAAGGAGGACGTCTCCTCGTCGCCGACCGCAGCAACGGCGGTTAGCAGCCTGGGCGAGGCAGAGGCAGAGGCAGAGGCAGAGCCAGAGGAACCCACTCCCCCTGCACCCACTCCCGTCCCTATCGACGAAACGAAAGAAGAAAAATTAGTTGAGGTCAGTCCAGCCGGTGGTCAGTTCATACCGGACCCGGTAGAAGTCTCCGTTTTCCGTTTTCAGACAGTCGCTACTACGCCGTCGTCTATCATTGAGAGGAAAACCAGTGAGGACATTCCTTCCCTGCCACCGTCCAGTCCACCACCGACGCCCATAGACCCGTCGCCGTTGCAGCAGGCTCAGCAGGCTCAGCAGGCCGCGGCTACCGCAACATTGCTCGCGGAGGCCCTCAAGTTGCCTGCCGAGGCTGCTGCCGGCGCAGACAATTTCGTTGCACCGCCGATAACAACAACACTACCCGTCCTATCCTCCACCTGTCCACCTGAGCGTGACGAATCACCACCCTCGACAACACCATCACCATCACCACCGTCACCGTCACGATCGTCACCTCTGTCACCTCCGTCACCGCCGTCCGCAGAATCTCGCGATCTCACCGCTGCACCCCAAATACCACACGTTTCACCCCTAGACGAATCCCGAACAGAACAAACCACCCCGGCTCCCGCGAAGCTAGAGGCTCTGCCGGTGGTAGACACGTTCGTCTTCGTCGATAACGTCCCAGAATCGTTCTCGGACCGCGAGCAGAACAAGCTCGTCGAACAGATTACCTCCCCTCCGGCCGAGCAGAAAGAGCAAGTGCCACCGGAAGAGGAAATGGCAGAGGCGCGGCCCCCGCTCCAGGAAAAATCACCGGAACAGAAGACAGTCTCCGCGGAACAAAAAGAGGAAGTCGTCGAGCAGCCGATACAGTACGTAGCCTGCGAGCTAGGTAACGCCGCTGTGAAACCCGCCGAGCAAGAACACGTTCACGAAGAAAAGACACCGACCAGAGACGTCGAGGAGCCGATCGAGCAAAAGATCGTCGCGACACAGGAGCAGCAGGTCTCCCAGGAGGAGCCAGCAAACGAGCCAATAATCGAGCCACCGATCGAACCAGCGATCGAACCAGCGATCGAAACAACGATCGAACCAGCGATCGAACCAGCGACCGAAACAATGATCGCACCAGCGATCGAACCAGCGATCGAACCAGCGATCGAACCAGCGATCGAACCGTCGATCTCGATCTGTGATTCGGTGGTAGACTCGGAGGAGGGTCCCATGCCGCTGTCGGAGGAGACGCTGGTCGTAGCGAAACCGGCCGTCATCATCCCAGAGGACGAGGAGCCGTTGTACAGGAAATCCGTGGAAACGATCCCCGAGACGGAGGAGAAACCGGAACTAAAGAAGATGGACGACGACGTGGTCGTCGTGCCCGCGGAGAAGGAGCCTCTCGAGGAGGAGGTCTCCGCGAAAATTGAAGCGATCCCGATCGATCCTGAGGAACCCACGGTCAAGGGCGAGGTGGAGAAGAAAAACCATCAGGTGACAAACATGTAACAACCTCCTGGCATGGATCCAATCGAATAAAATTTTTGGTGGCGTCTCATTCCAAGTATCTCGTCATTACGGGTCCTCCGGACAGACGTATATATACCAATTACCTTTCTCTCTTTCTCCCACCCCCCCCTCTCTCTCTCTCTCTCTCTCTCTCTCTCTCTCTCAGAGAGACGTGGATGATCCCGGTTTATCCTATTCACCATCCAGAACCTGATCTCTTTCTCTTTCTGTCTCTGTTTCTTCCACACCCCCGTCTCTCCGACCCCCAAAAAGATTCGATATGTATATATCGTTCGGCGATACGGAAAAAAAGAAAAATCGACACGGAACGAACGCCCGTTCTTTATTCGGCGACGACGCGGAACGAGAACGAGACTGACGTCGACGTATGTGGGTTTTTGCACGAATCTCATCCGAACGAGTAACGTACACACGCACGTTGCTACTCCGAATGCACGGCCAAAAGGGATGAAAAACACCGTCGCCGATCGAATCCGATCGGCTGACCTTGCCCGCACCACAAAAACCAACCGTGTACAATCTCGTCTCTCCTACCGATCATCCTCTCGCGGCGAAAAATAAAAAAGGGTATCATCGTGTCTGCCGATACGCATCATTTCTACCCCCCGATGATCTCGGAGCAAAATCGCAACACGTTTCCCGGCCGTCGTCCACATGGGTCTCTCGTCAAATGCATCTCCTTCGTGATTAACAAAGAAAAACCCCTCTTCATACTCTGTTGGCTGACACTCGTGCACGCACACATAGTTACCTAAAAAAGAAAATATATATATATATATATGTATATATATACATGTATAATCTATCGATCCTTCCGACGCTTCCGTTCCATCGACCACCACCAAACAACGAACCACCATTACTGCCACCATATCACCTGTGTTGTTTGCCTCTTGGTTTTCTTGACGATCATTATTAACCACGACTTGTTATTCGAATCGAGGCGCTGAAAAGTAGAGCGTAATCCGTTTTTCTGTCTTTTTTTTTTCTGTCATTGATTGTTGGTGATCGTAGCTCGACACATAATATAGATACCAGAGAGACCACGAGCGGATATCATTGTGTATCGCTGTGCGTTGTGCGCTATAGTTACGGTGGCCATACTTCCTTGGAGGAACGACAAAACGGAAATTGTTTTGTTTCACAAAAACTAAAATTCAAGTTTTGTACTTTGTAATTCTTTTAAAAAATCGTAAAACTGTAATTCGTGTGTGGACGTTGCGTTTGGTTTAAATGCGTGCTTTCAATGATTCGATTTCTAATTGGGTTTTCTCACTGGTCCACGTATTGTTCATTAATGTTCGTTCAGTGACCGCATTAACACGTTGACTGCCATGTCACCTATATGTGGATGACGGAATTATTTGTCCTGGTTTTAAAATGAATTTTTACGTTAATATATTCACTGTACCAAATTTAATTGGGATCTGTGAAATGCAAGGAAGCTGGAGGACTACCCAATATCGTGCATTCAATTTTTTCAATTTTTATCTACGTTAATATATTCACTGTACCAAATTTAATTGGGATGTGTAAAATGCAAGGAAGCTGGAGGACTACCCAATATCGTGCATTCAATTTTTTTCAATTTTTATCTCATTAAATACCTTGCTTTGATTTTATGGAATTTTTGAGGTTTCTAGTTTGGCAGTCAAAGTGTTAAATAGGCGTAAGCAAAAATGGACGATGTTGACAGGACTTGTCATTTTGTATCGCCATTTTGGGATCTTTTCACTGCTGACGTAATTGTTAATATACGTTCCACTGATTTGCGTGCTCCAAGGTTCGAATTTATTTCAATTTGAAATTTCAAAGAACAAAATGGTCGATTTGGAGGTGGAAAATATAAAGAGCAGAGCAGCGAAGGACTGTCCTCTTGAAGAAAGGACGCTTATGGTCACCGTAACTATAGTCGAGAACCTAGAACACTCCAGTTTCCGTAGAGAAAATCTCACACGTTCTCTCTAACGCTGGAACCGCTGTCTGTCACTAATATATCACACGAAGTATCCTGTTTTAGAGCCCGCTCGACCTTAGAAACGAATAATAATCTCTCTTAGCGTGAATCTCATTGATAGACGTAAACAGCTTCTCTTTTGTCACGCGTCTTAGACGCGCTTTAACGACTACGATTAATATTAATATCGGAATAATACGGCATCATTATAGACGAATAACTTGTACGTGCGTGTCGAACTAGAGAGAACGCCTGAACGTTGATCATGGTCGCTCGAAAATTTCGTTTCAACATGTTTGTCGATGTATCCGAAAGTGTTTAGCCGTCGAGCGAAACGTACTCGGCCGTGTTCTCTCGTTTTTACTACGTTCGACGCGCACAATCTAGGCTGAGGGACCCAATTACTGTGGGGGTACCAATTACTGTGCCTACATTAATTACACTTACAGTCAAACCTGTTTTTGTGCGGTAGATAGGGACCGCACGAAAAAAAAATATTCAATTTCATAAATAGCTATAACAAATCATTTTTTACAACATCAATACAAAAAATCGCACAAAAAAGAAATCGCACAGAAAAGGACCGCACAAAAAAAGGTTTGACTGTATTTTTAAAGCATAATCAAAAGAAATATTACATTTTTCTCGTTATAATCAGTTAATATGTTATACATCTCTTTTTTAATATCCATTGTGCTTTAAAAATGAGTATAAAAAGTACAAAATAGATATGAAATTTTGTTCGTTATAATCAGTTAACGAGTATGTTAGATATCTCTTTTTTAATATTCGCCATGCTTTAAAAATGAGTATAAAAAGTACAAAATAGATATGAAATTTTGTTCGTTATAATCAGTTAACGAGTATGTTAGATATCTCTTTTTTAATATTCGCCATGCTTTAAAAATGAGTATAAAAAGTACAAAATAGATATGAAATTTTGTTCATTATAATCAGTTAATATTCCATATGTTAGACATCTCTTTCTTAATATTCGCCATGCTTTAAAAATGAGTATAAAAAGTACAAAATAGATATGAAATTTTGTTCGTTATAATCAGTTAACGAGTATGTTAGATATCTCTTTTTTAATATTCGCCATGCTTTAAAAATGAGTATAAAAAGTACAAAATAGATATGAAATTTTGTTCATTATAATCAGTTAATATTGCATATGTTAGACATCTCTTTCTTAATATTCGCCATGCTTTAAAAATGAGTATAAAAAGTACAAAATAGATATGAAATTTTGTTCATTATAATCAGTTAATATTGCACATGTTAGACATCTCTTTCTTAATTATGCTTTAAAAATAAGTATAATTGATATAGGCATAGTAATTGGTACCCCCGCAGTGATTGTAGTCCTGTACCCTAGCCATCGATAACTATCATGCTCTTTTCCGTAATTGCATCCGTTGTGTCGTCAGCATCTTGTATTGCGCATGCAGAGTTTTCTTACACGCGGGGTTTCAACTCGAGCAGAGGGTTTCCACGATTCTTTGGGCTGTCCGAAGCATGAGGAACGATTCCGTCCGGTTTCTCGTCCGTTTCCTCTGCGATTCCTCGTCTGCGAAACCAACCATCCCGTTCACGGTCACCATGTTTCCTGTAACGATCCGGCAGTGAACGTCCAATCAGAATTATTAGTGCCGCTCGACCCGATGTTCGCCATTTCGTCGACGATTTCCAGAAGACACAAAGCAAAAAGCAAACTTTGTCCAAGCGTCGTTACACTGGGTTTACGGGACCCGTTAAATATGGCGGGTTCTACTATTTTTAATTCACGATTATTGTAAAGATAAAACTTTATTTCTGTGTGTATATATTATATTGAAGAATTGCTAAACACTTTGACAGACACATCCTTGTTATGTTTATAAAGTAACGTAAAGGAGTCACCTGTCCGTGAACCCAGTGTTCAAGCGATTCCAGCAAACTGTTATTATTACGTAGGAACATTGGACGACAGTGACCTACTGCATATCGGAAGCCTGTGTTATCCGTTGAGTTACGTACCATTAATTGGATTGCAAATATTCTTCGAAACAATTTTCAATCCACAGATTTTCAAGAGCTACAGGCAAAGAACATGTTGCCGCAAGGCTCCAAATGATTTCAAATCCCAGAAGAATCGGTTCGATTATGTTATTAGAAGTAACATTAGACGTTACAAGTAATTTCTTGGCGCACGCTTGAGATTCGTTAAGAAATGCTTAGCAGCGTACCACAGGCTTCCAAGAACTACTGAACACCCTGTGTAGAACGCGTTGTCGCGTGGCTCTGAAAATTCGATCGCACGCCACTGTGGTACCAAACCGACGATTCCCGAAGTCTAAATCGTTCCCATACTTTGGTTTTGCAGTACGAAGGTCCGGAAAGGGAATAGTATAGTATATAAACACCTCTTGTACAAAGGAATCTAATCGAGGAACGCAGAGAAACGGTTAACGGATCCCGGGGGGGGGGGTGGTTTTAGGGGATCGTGTTTGGACCCCGTTGGTTCCCCGCGAGTGACCCGACGGAATCGACCTTTACGTTTTTTGTCCTCGTAGCATGCTGGGCTTTGGACTTGCCGCGATCGTCGCGTTCCTTATGATAGTAGTCGATGCGACAATCCTCTAACCAGCACACCTGTGTTTTGCAGAGCACTACCGAGTCCGAGGCATCGGTCGAAAAGAATCTGGCCCAGGACGAGACGACGGAGAAAGCAGAAGAGAAGGTCGTCGTCGTCGCGCCTGCAGCCGTACCCGTCCCCGTCTCCAACCTCGTGGAGACGCCTACTCCTCCGCCAGCCATCACCGAAGACGTTGCCTCGGTGGCCAAAGTAAATACAACATTCTCCTCGCTCGATTCTGATAATTAACTCTTCCGGTTCGACGAAACCATGGAACACGGCTCTTAGTTAGCGAGCAGTGGCGTTGCGCTCGCGCCATCAGCTTTCAGTGTCACCTCTGGAATCGGCGAGGACGCTTCCCCGAGCTGTGTCCACGCCGAAGCAACTTTTCGCCGCCTCTGGTTCTTCTTTTAAGAAGGTGGACGATGCTCGACGTTGCTTCGGTGTGGACGTAGCTTTACGAGTAGACTGCAGACTCTAAACCGAAACAATTTCGTTAGTATGAACTTGAACTGTTAAAAACTGTCTACCGTAACGCCATTCAGCGCGAACTGAGACTCTATCTGATGGAACCAGACGGCTTGGCTGTTCCGGCCAAAACGGCGGCACACTTCCGGCATCGCACTATTGTTATTCGCGTTGTCAGGATTCATATCGAATGTCTATCAGCACTTTGTGTCCAAAGAAAATAAACACTATATTACACTACTAACTAAAAAATTGTCCGCGAACACTATGTCTAATTCGCACAGCACGAGGATCACGTCGGATAGTGACCAATGTGGGTAGGGTCTATTTATAATCAACTACACTTTGGTGGCGAACTTATTTTAATCTCTATATGTACATGTAATGTTCGCGACTGTACAAATTACGCGAGCTATCTTCTGACTGTATCTCTGAATCTCTGTATCTCTGAAAGTCATGTAAAACTTGGGTGTTAAAAGCGGGTATCCAATAACTTAGTGTAAGTATATATAGAATCAGTTTCTATAATGGGTTCCATACGTTCCTGTAAGTCAATGTTCTCTTGATTCTCTGAATTTGGTTTATTGTGTATTGCAGAAATTGGGTAAAATAAGGTACTAGTTTTGACATAATATGTGAAAAAATTAAATAAATCGTTCAATCCATTTATTATTTATACAACGAAAATGAAATTGAGTGTGGACAAAATGATAAGGCACTTTGAATATAAAATAACAAAAGTATTAAAATGAGATAAGATTACATAGTTTTTTTACGTTTTAGTAATGTGTCGACTGCCCTTGACGTTGTACCACTTCAATCATTCTTCTTGGTAAACTTCTGTACAGATCCTTTATATAATTTTGATCCAAGCTTTCCCAAGCTTCTGAAATTGCATATTTCAATTCGAACGCTGTATTATACTGCTTTTCACCTTCATATAATGTTCGGCTGAGTTTTCCCCAAACATTCTCGATAATACTTAGGTCAGGAGACCTTGCTGGCCAATTTAAAACCTTTACATTTTCCGTTTCAAAATAATTTTTTACTATGCGAGCGGTATGCACAGCTGCATCATCTTGCTGAAATATATATTTTGTCCCAGCAATTCTGCGAGCGTAAGTCTCTATGTGTCTCTTAATTAAATTTAAGTAATCAGTACTATTCATACGGCCTTGAATAAATTCTATTTTCGTGTTTGCTCTATAGCCGATACCTGCCCATATCATTACTCCACCACCACCACATTGTCGCCGACTTAATACCCTTTGCTCCTTTCTTAAATCGTGGAAATAGTATTTATATCCATCTGGACCATCCAAATTCAGTTTTTTTTCATCCGTGAATATAATTCGTTTCCACTGGTTTTTCCATTCAATATGCTCTATTGCAAAACTTAATCGGACATTCTTATGTTTGTCTTTCTTCCGTTTCTTCCGTTTTAAGTAGCTTGTTTTTTGAATTACTCTTTTCACTGTTTCAATGGATACGTTAACTCCACAATCCACTGCAATTTGTCGAGGCGCAAGTCCAGAATTCGATGCTTTTCTCAAAATTAATCTTTTTTCCCTTGAAGAAAGGGCTGTAGGTCTTCCCTTCGACTTCTGTTTCCCATATTTTTCGGGGTTTTGTAAAAAATTCTGTATAACACACCGACTTCTTTTTAGTTTTTTTGCAATCTGTACTTGATTTTCTCCATTGGACTTTAACTGGAGTATTTTAATCTTCTCATCTTCGCTTAACGCTTTTCCTCGTCCCATAATTTAATTTTGGGTTAAAAGGTTCTTATGTGTACAACGGTGCCTTATTAAGGTCGCCCCAAACAAGACGGGCAAGATGCCGAAGTTGTTCGAACGGCCGAAGTCGCTGTCCATAAGGACCGAGCGTACTGACAGGCCACTCGAGAGGCGCTCGACGGTCCTCGCAACAAAGGCCAAGTGCCGAAAACCGTAGAACTGTTTACTCCCCTCTACACCCCCGAGATGCCTATGCTGGAGCGTGTTGCCCACGGGCAACCCACATACATGATTGAGCAGCGTTAGAAATCTCTGCGGATACGGACGCAGTCACGGTGCAGAATTTACTGGAAAAATTCAATATTCGTGTATATCGCGATATGAAATACATTCCTTTTCCATAGAATGCGTATGATACTAAATGCGTATGTATATGAGGATGGAAATTGTTATTAATAATCATATAATAATAATTTCTATGCATAAACAATTTTGCAAGGCAAAAATTAAAAAATTGCGGCCAGGTAAGACCGGCGAAGTACGCGGCGTTCGGCGATTCAGGTAGCTAATTGCAAGTGCACCGACTGATCGACCGCTATTCACCGGCAGGCTTCGAAAAACCAATGTCCTTTGTACTATGGATGGCATTAACCTTTACTGTACACTCGGAGTGTACAACACCCTAACAACAGTTTAGGTAAAATATGTAAATGACCTTCCCCGTGCTCTTCTTTTCACTACGTGAAAATTTTTATTTTAGGACAGACGCTGTCGACCCTCACTTCAAAATGTCTAAAGAATATCCAGCAACTTAATGGACACAAAACAATAAATAGTTCGGAAAAAAACGGAATTTCAAACAGGAAGAATCGTAAAATGTGGCCATATTTTTTCAAATTTTTTAACACTTCAACCGATGGGAAAATTTGCAAAACAAAGATATTAGTAATATTTTTGCATTAGGAAATCACATTCTAATATAAAATGATAAATTATTTAAAAAGAACAGTCTTTTGCGATGGTGATTAAAAAAAGAAAATGTTTTTTATCTTTAATAATAACTGTGGTATAAAATGTGTTGTGTAGGCAGTTTTCGTAAAACTCATCCCAAATAGCAAACTTTGATGGTCCGTATCCTTTAAATAATTTCGAAGATTACAAAATGATGGCTCAATCTTTCAGTTTCATCCAAATTCGAAACATGGTCCCAAAAAAAAAGATTGAATTCACATGGAATGATCCCCTTCCTAATTTGGATATTTCCTTAAAAAAACATGTGTAATTTACGTATAACATAAGGATGTGTGATGCTGTTTCCCCAAACGACAGCGACGATTCCTATCCCCATGATGTTGTAGAGGAGAGATACCGATAGTTTACCTAAGGAGCTGTGGAGCCCCTAAAAACATTTTTTTGTGCCATGCACAGCAGGGAACGTGTCAACGTGCTCTCGAAAGGCCATCTGGACGTTCAAAGTTATGGCCCCAACGACGTCGGGGCGACGCCGGAAAGATTTCGAGCACGAAGACCAATTCCCGACCGGCAAATTTCTAGCCCGTATTCTTGAATCTGGCCGCCCAAACAACTTCGGCATCTTGCCCGTCTTGTTTGGGGCGACCTTTATTTTGTCCATCAGTGTAGGTCTGGAAAATGTCCACTCAAAAATAGCTTCGTCGAACGAGAGTCGTAAATTGCGTTGGCCGTTTGCACGAAAGAAAGACTCTTTTGCGTGCGTGCGACCGGACGCTACAAAAGTATAGAGAACTATTCTTGTTGTGTACGCGTTTTCTATTACTTGCTATAGTTAAACTCGCACTTCTATGCTTCGGTGAGTGGACTGTATTAAATGATGATGAACCGGAGGGTCAAGCGTATATTATATTTGATTACAAGAAACTGTAGGATCGAACCGACAAGATATTTACAAGAGTGACCTTTGCTTAGTGTCAATGTTACGCTAGTTCAGAATCAAGAAAAAATGCTCTCGTCCCGCCGCTCCGTCTTAGTATTTATGCCATACGCTGGGGCGTTTACACAACTGAACTATGGAATTTGATTCGTTGGAAAAAGAGGGTGGAGTTGACAATCATTAACCAGAATTTTTAGGGTGGGAGCAGGGGTCGTAAAAATAAATGGGAAATCCCGAATTTTCCTAACGGTCGTCCGAAGCGCATCTTCGAATGACCAACGCAGGTGTGACTGTAATTTTTATGGTTCGGGCCTAAGACCCTGTGCTACATGCTAATAAAAAACTAAATCCTCGGCCGGCAACGGTTCCTCGGACACTATTGATTGTAACCGAAATTTCGCTACGCGACAATTCTCTTCGAGGTTCAATGTTCAGGGGCTACTTTTGTCCCTCGTGTTATCATTATGTTCAGTTATTTATGCGATTACTAGACTGCGGATTTTATTATTCGAAAAGAAGTATAAGAGAATTGCAGCGTCTCGATACGTTAGTTTCCACCTTCTAGAATGATTAAAGAAGAAAGGAAATCCCTGAGTGGCCCCTGTCTGTTGCAAGTGCTGCGGGTAATTTTTATTTTGCATAACAATCCGCAGTCCAGTAATGATACATAACGATTCTACCGGTGCGTAAACGGAAATTAGCAGCACAGGAAAAGTCCAAGTGTAATTCCAAGTACGGAAAACTGAAAGCTGAAAGTAGTGATGGCGCTGCTCCTAGGTTCCATGGTTTCCGGCCATTTTGTTATGTCGTCGCAAATGATGATCGCCAGCAAATCGTTCGCGCTGCGTTTAGCGCGAGCGATTCCGAGGCCATTAACGATTCTCCGTTAGTGTCCGACGAAGAATAGAGTGCGAGGGGCCATCTGATCCGCCGGTCCTCCTCATGGATCGTGTAGATCCGATCGTGACGCAGGCATTAACTGATCCCGTTGCGTTGCTTCTGTTGCAGGCCGTCGAAGAGTTGGACATCAGCGATAAGGCTGTCGCGGCGGCGACAATAGAGTGCGCCACAACCGTAAGTGTTCCTGGATGATGATCATTAGGCTGCGGATCTTTCATGCAACCATAAATTTCCTTTGAGGTCACCCCGGGAGTCGCTAACTAGTTTCCTACAAGGCTCCGTAGCGAGACAATTACAGCGCAAAGGACTAATTTACCAGAACGATCGTTGTACGGGATTCCCAGTGTATCCTGAAGGAGATTAAAAGTCCTGTGAGACTTTCTTGACCCTTTGTCTAATTTTGTAACAGAACATTTTTATCCAACGATCGATTTTCGTGTGTTGATCCTTTGCAGTTTTAGTTTTTTCGTTCAATACATAGATGGGAGTTTTTGTAATGGATGCATGAAATCCGCGGTCGACCGACGAGATTATGGTTGCTGATTTCAATGGGTTCGTTTCGATTGTTCGCAGGAAATCGTCGCGGACGGGCCCTACGAGAACAACGTCAACGAATAAACGCCCCGCCCAACCAAATTGTAATTTATGGGGAGAAGAATGTTTTTTTGTCACGTTAAAACCAAAAAAGTATATTATATAGATGTGTATATTTGGACCATTCCTGCAAACCTAACAGCAAAACAAATGAATGTTCTTTCGTCACGAGCAGCAACAACCATAAAAAACAAAAAAAAAAAGACACTTTATAAGTAGGCCTATTAATAATTATTAGACGGCAGTTCGACGGCTGGGCGAATGAGGGAGAATGTCCACGAAAATGGCTACGGTCGTGTATCGTCGAGGATTGAGAGAGAGAGAGAGAGAGAGAGAGAGAGAGAGAGAGAGAGAGAGATAGAGAGAAAGAGAGTGAGAACGAGGTTTCGCGTAGGGCGAAACAAGAATGAAACGGTCGCTTCCGAGAATGTGTGTTGTCTTTCGATCAGTGTTGTTGCTGGTAGTAGGTTCAGGGCCGAGTGATTTTCTACTATTATACAATTTTTTATCCGACGCGATTTATCCTATGCGCGAACAAAATTTTCGCGCGCGCTCGCGCAAATCGAAAAAACAAATCTCTGCCATTGTTAACTAAGCTAAGTCGAACCGCGTGCGGCCGTCGCGCAACAAGCAGATCTCGAAGGAAACACGAGAAGAACATTGTTCGAGGAAGAAGTACTCGTCGGATCGCCTCCTCCTGATGCGGTAACGAGTGTGTGATTGAGAGGGTAAAAGAGAGAGAGAGAGAGAGAGAGAGAGAGAGAGAGAGAGAGAGAGAAAGAGAGTGCAAGGAACGAGAGAGAAATGTAACAAAGATCAAGGACTGAAAGGGTAAGTCGTGCGTGTGTGAGAGAATCGAAGAGTAAGGGGGAGAGAGCGCGCGAGAGAGATAACTGAGACAATGAGAGAAACGAGAGAGAGAGAGAGAGAACGGAGAATAGAATGGAGAATTCGGTGTGTGTGTGTTATCTTCGCCAAGACACGTGGACGCCGTGAACAGAGGGCAAGAAACAGATAGTGACGGGCGGGGTGAGGAAAAAAAGATGAATTAAAAGAATAACGTCGAAGCGGACGAGTAATGAAACACTCGGATCGCGATTCTCAAGGACAGTCGACGATTATTTTGCTCGTATTTCATTTGCAGTCCTCGGTTCCTTTTTTTTTTCCTTTGGGTAATTGTACAATCGAGAGAGGTTTTTTACATTGTAACGAGGAACCGCACACACTTTCTACGTATGACTTTGGTACGCGCGAGCACACTCACACACATATACACACACACACACACACACACACGCATACACACGAGAGAACGAGGTACACGTCCGCGAACAACTATACAAGGACGATTTTTTTCACAGGCGGGGATATAGAGAGAAAGAGATTGACACGTACGCACACCCGTACGCGGCCACAGAAAACGATCACACACGCGAGATAAAAATGAAAAAAGCATGGTATGAATAATAGTAATTAATAATAATTAATAATAATGATAATAATAATTTAAAAAGGAAAAAAAGGTAACACAGACACACACGCACACACGCTGACGGACACGCACACACGCGTACAGACAGAGAATCACACACGAAAGCATACACAGTAAGTTGAGACAAGAATGTAAGTGATATATAATCTCTCTTAGACATAGAGGAAGCGTTTGTGTAAATTCGGCGTTCGTTCGAAATGCTACTTCTCCATATGAGAAACTACTTACGAGGAAGCCTATTCGTAATTTTATTGTAATCATTAATTTTTAAAAAAAACAAAAAAAAACTGTATCGCCTAACTACGATTTATAAGACATTGCACAATTTTACCAGCCGAGAGAGAAAGAGAGAGATAAAAAAGAAAACAACGGATTCGTTCGCGTACGGATCATGCGCCCATCGAGTGTAAATGATAATTAAGGTAAAGTTAAACAAAAAAATGAAAAAGAAACGAAAATGCGCATTACATATAAATGCTCAAAAATCTCAGAATAACTTGTAAGTGTTAAAAAAAGGAATAAAGAAACGAAAAAGGATAAAAGATGGAGCGAGCGTTTTCTTTGTGCCCGCGACCGGCATTGATTTTTAAACGATATATATTATTATTATTAATGATAAGGAGAAAGAGGTTGACAGGAGATTCGGGATAATAAATGAAATATATTATTATCACACTTTGAATAAATATATATTAATGGTTAAGTATTACATGTGCATTGCGCGACAGCGTAAATGTGACTGCCTTCATCTGAACAAAGACGAACAAAAGAACTGTTTGAATTTTATGCGACACGCACGCACCCGTCTACTACACATATGCGCATGTCGATAATGTAGGGATCCATGTATTGTCCGGATTCTCTTACATTTTCTTACACCCCTCCTATCGACATGTGCCTCAAACACAAATGTCATCTTGCATTGCTTCCAAACACAAATACAATTTAACTTAAATTTAACATTCTTATACATTGTTCGTGTTTGCATTTACTCAACGACATAGTTAATATATCAGCAGGCATGCGATCCGTTTGCAAATACTAAATAATAATGTCCCCTTTTTCTACTAGTTCCCGAGTGAAATGATAATTTATATCAATATGCTTGCTGCGCTTATGAAACTTAGCATTCTTTGATAATTCTATTGCGCTTTGATTGTCGCAAAATACAGTAATAGGAGATTTTACATATTTTTCAAAACCCATATGGCTTAACAATCGTTTAATATAAATAATTTCTCGTGAGGTTTCTGAAAGTGCGACATATTCAGCTTCCATAGTGGATAATGCGACCGAATTTTGTCTTTTTGACTTCCAGCTAATCGGACTTCCCGCTAATGTCATAACACAACCCGAACAAGATCTACGGTCGTCACAATCTCCACCCCAGTCAGAGTCTGTATAACCCCTAAGGCTTTCTTTATTTTTCTCGTAACTTAAACTGTAATGAGACGTAATCTTTAAATACCTCAAAATTCGCTTCGCAATTAACCAATGTTGTTTACCCGGGTTGCAACAGAAACGACTCAATGTATTTGCCGCGAACGCTATGTCTGGCCGCGTAGCATTAGCCAGATAAATTAAACCACCGACCAGTTCCCTATACGGTCGATTTTCCATTTCGCGTTTTTCATCTTCCGTTGTTGGACACATTTCCTTCGTAATCTTCAGGTTTGATTCAATCGGGGCTGATACACTTTTCGCATGTTCCATGTTGAATTTTTCGATCAAGTCTTTAATATATTTCTTTTGTGAAAGGCGTATTCTTCCGGTTGATCCTTCTCGTTGCACGTTCACTCCAAGGGTATTATGGATTTGACCAAGATCCACTATTTTGAACGCAGATTTCATTTTTGATTTAATTATATTAATCTTTTCGAGTTTCTTTGATGCCAAGATTAAATCGTCTACATATGCTACCATAATAACTCTGTCTTCATTCTTGCCTATGACATATACGCATGGATCTGCAGCCGTGCGCTTGCCTCCGATATTTTGTATGTAATTATCCAACTTTTTATACCATTCTCGCCCTGATTGCTTTAGTCCATATAGTGGCTTGAGCAATTTGCACACACTTTCTTCGTGTCTGGGCTCGACAAACATTTTGGGCTGTTCCATGTAGACTTCATCATGTAGTTCACCTTGTACATAGGCCGATGTTACGTCCATTTGGTGTATCTGCATTTTTGGTTGAAATTTTCCTGTCCTACGACCTTTATTTAAAGCGATTACCTTACTTCCGAATGTTCGGAAAAATCCAACGTATGGTTTCCATTTCTCCGTTTTTCATTTTTCTTAAATCGCTAACATTTAAATGCCCGTATCTCTGATGCCATTTATAGATATCTTTTCCGCGGTTTTCGTTAACTAACGACGCCTGTTCATTGCTCTTGTTTATTACGTACAGCTGGTCGTGTTTCATGGCCGTGAGAACCGTTGAACCATCTCTACGATTGATCGTTGCACGATTTTTATCGAATGTGACCGTGTAACCGTGGTCAGTAACCCTCGATACCGATAAAAGATTATTACGCAGCCCCGGAACACATAATGCATCCTTTAATTGAATAGACTTTGTCGTACGTTCGTTCAATTTAGCTTTTAAATTGATATCGCCCGCACCTACTGATTTTTCAAAATGTTTCGCGGCCGTGTATACACGCATTTGTTCTTTATCGTTAAGCGTCACAAAATCTTTCTCGTCATTGCACATGTGCCTCGTGGCACCGCTATCTGTATACCAAACTTTCGATTTTTCGATCGGTTCGACGTTACACGCAACCGCTGTCATCGCATCACTAACACTACTCGATTCGCTTTGTTTTGATTTACAATATCGACTCACATGCCCTATTTTTACGCAATTAAAACACTTCCCATTGAATTTTTGTGTATGTGAATATTTTCTCGGATCGTTTTTCGATTTTTCATACAATTGCTTCGATTGTTTATAACATCCCTTGGTTAATAACGAGTCACTTTTTTCGCATGTCGATAATGTAGGGCTCCATGTATTGTACGGATTCTCTTACATTTTCTTACAGAGGTAAAATTAAAAATTCTATAGTAAACCATTTTCATTAAATATGTTGTCCGTGAAATGATCTTTACAACGAAATTACATCGTTTTTTCGAGACAAGTTTTGGCGACGAGAGCGAACTTTTTTATTTAAACGAAGAGAGAGGGAGAGAGAGAAATGGAAGATAAAAAAAAAAGAAAAAACAATCCTTGAAACAACCGACTGATCACACTCGCAAAAACTATCGATCGTTGAATCCTGAGGCGTCGCCGACGCAAGCTTCCTCGTTTATTTATTTTGCGCTCCGGAAAGAAGGAAAAAAAGAACTACAAAATTATAAATGAGATCTTTGAGTCGAAGACGCCTCGGACAGAGAATAACAGTCTTCAGTATCTTCGATGAGCAGTTATAATAGTAATTAAACTATTCTACATTTATCTATAACCTATAATAAACTGTGAAACAAGTGTAAAATGATCAACCCCTTCATCAAATGAAAACCCTTCATCGCCTTGAAAAATCATTTCACTATGGATTCCACAGTGTTTATAAAAGTCTCCAGTTCGTCTTTATTTAATTCTAATCCCAATGTACGTCGTCCTTCCTTGTTCTCGACCATAAGATCCAGCTGAAGAAGAGGTTCTCTCACAGAAGCCAATTTACTCGATCCCATTACGAGCTGCAAACAGGTAACAACAATGTTATTCGCTGCAGAGCTGTTCTTGCAATAGAAACTAACGAAATTATTACCTTTAATCTCCAATCAAAGTCTATTAACGTTTCATATTCTTCTTTGGAATATTCCTTTAATAAAGCATTCATTAGCTGGTCCCTTCGCACTTTCAGGCAAGTTAGTATGCTTTGTTGAATGTGTTCTGGTAGCTCATGGTACTCTTGAGGCATCTAAACAACAGTGGAATTGTTTTATAAAAGATAGGCATTACGTTTCTAGAAATATGAAACTATACCTTCTCCTCGGACAGGTACAAACAAGCAGGATTCCGTAATAGAGAAGATATTAATTTGTAGGTCTCATCGTACTCTTCTCTGCTCCAATCTATACTACTTGCGAATCGATGATAAGACGGGCCTGGTCTACCACATATTTCGTCCACGCACGCATGCAACAACTATTATTATATTCGTCATTTGTTATCTACTAATTGTCACTAAAAATAATACACTTACAATACTAAGAACCGTCTTGAACCATACCTACCTCCTTCAAGACATGAACCTTGTCTTCGCTGAAGAGGTTAAGATACAAGGGCTGAGTAGTTTCCATGATTATTTGCGATAGTTGGCCCTGTCAATTTTTGTACGGTAAGTTAACTGGCGAACAGTTTGAGCGTTTTGCCGCTGCACGAATTGGCGCTATACGGCGATTTAGCAAAAGCAAATGAATATTGCCGGAATTTGCACTGTACCTTATGACATTTACGGCAAGAATCATTTGCGCGCAGATGAAGAAATGAACAAAAACGTTATTTATTATTTAAACAATTTTTAAATAAATAAATTTTTATAATGTATAGAAATTTGTATACTGCCACTCCACCTGCATCCGGAACAGCCGCTGCCAAGCTACATATTGTTGTATTTTGCTTATTTTTATTTCATATTTAATGTACAGTGAATAAAGAATATGTATCGTGTTTCCACACCCTATATGGTAATTTATTTGATAAAGAATAAAGAATGTTAGTTACAACAATTCGTGTGTTCTTTTTTCCCAAACCTGTATATTAACATTAGATATTAAAATTCTTAATTCGAAAATTCATGCCACCTCTTTTGCGATCATATTTGCCTAATAGAAATTCAAAAATTTTCCAAAAATCTCGAAAGTTAAAGACGCTCGAAATTTTTCGACACTTAGTAGTACAACCCAATGATAAGTCAGACATTCAAAAATTTTAGAATTTGATCTATTTTCAGATTTCTGAAATTTTGCCAACTTAAAAGTAGGGTAAGGGTGTTTAAATAATTAAGTCCGTGATGTTGTAATATATATTTTTATTTTATATTAAAAATGTACAAGTTCGCGCCGCATACATTCGATTAAAAAATGAATTGTACTCAAGAATTGTTGGTCAAACAGTGTTTTATTTGTTATCGATTAACTTTATTACATCGTAACTATATAAATCCCACAATAGTAATCGTTCGATTATTCCGTAGATACCGAGGGATGAAAAATGGAAATAGATACGCGTCTTTTCGCTGTAAAATAGGCAGTTTCGTGTCACGGACGTCGTCTTATGATATCGCGTGCACAACACGTTCCCGAATTGGTAGAATTCACACGACGGTAACTTAATATTCCTCTTCGTCTTCGGTGTTCGCAGCATCCTCTTGCACTTCACGGTAATCCAATTCCAAAGCTGCCAAATCTTCCCGGGCTTCAGAAAACTCGCCCTCCTCCATACCTTCGCCCACGAACCTACACAACAATTTGCACAACTTTAAAATACCAAAAGTACATCTAAATCTGTATCTTCAGAGATAAAAACGATCAAAAATTACCAATGAACGAACGCTCGTTTGGCGTACATGAGGTCGAATTTATGGTCGATCCGAGCCCAGGCATCTACTATGGCCGTGGTATTGCAAAGACAGCACACGGCTCTTTCTACCTTAGCGAGATCTCCTCCCGGCACTATGGTTGGCGGTTGATAATTAATACCCACCTGAACAATGCGAAACGAAAGTCCAGTATACAGAAGACAACTTGACAAGCTTTGAAACGATCTGTTCCGTCTGAAAGCTTAGAGTAGACTGACAAGGGGAAGGGACAGCATGTTTGTAGTGTTACAAAATGTTATTCGAATTGTTATCCGAAGAAATATTCGAAATTTCGTTGCCTCCCCCTAGTAAAAATGATGGTCTTGTGAACCTTGAAGCCAGTGGGACACCACTCGACGAAATGGACGTGTTTCTGCCGTTTGATCATGGCGATCGCCGCGTTCACGTCTTTGGGAACGACGTCGCCCCTGTAGAGCATGCAGACTGCCATGTATTTTCCCCTACGGGGGTCGCAGTTCACCATTTGGTGATTAGGTTCGAAGCAGGAGTTTGTGATCTCTGCCACGGTGATCCTCTCGTGACCGGCTTTCTCGGCGGATATGACCGGCGCGTACGTAGCCTACGAGCAAAACGAGCAACATTGTCGATCAACAACCCTATGATTTATTTCACAGTTGATAATAAAATGATGACCCGACGTTATGCGGAAAACTCACGAGAGGGAAATGAATTCGCGGATAGGGCACCAGGTTTGTTTGGAACTCTGTGAGATCGACGTTCAGGGCGCCGTCGAATCGCAGGCTGGCCGTGATCGAGGACACGATCTGTCCGATCAAACGGTTCAAGTTCGTGTAAGTCGGTCTGTCTATGTTCAAGTTACGCCTGCACAGCTCGTAAATCGCCTGCGGTGAACGATGAATCATTAATCAACCATAACAGGAGACAGAGTTATCTTTGTCCGCGGGGTTTACGATCGAGATTCACTGGGAGGGGTAAGTATCGAACGAGTATACGAACTTGATTATCAACTATGAAGGCCACTTCGCAGTGCTCTAAGGTCGGGTGTGTGTAAAGAATCGCATTGTACGGTTCCACGACGGCGGTCGATACCTGCACGAATTAGAAATAACTTTTTACAGAAATGTTATGTGCTGTGTGGTCGCTCGACGACGACTGAAAATCTTGCGCTTTCGATATTACCTGCGGCGCCGGGTAGATGCTAAAGGTCAGTTTGCTTTTCTTCGGGTACTCGGCTGACAGCCTTTCCATCAACAAACTGGAAAACCCGGACCCGGTGCCGCCTCCGAACGAATGGAAGATTAAAAATCCTTGCAGGCCCCGGCAACGATCCGTTAGCCTACGGATCCGGTCCAGTGTGATGTCCACGATCTCCTTCCCTGTACAAAGCGCAACGTACCCTATGCATTAAAAGCTCCCTTTGCTTCGTTTTCGAGATTCAAACGGAAGCGCGTAAGTACTAGAGCTAGTACCTTTGCCCGAGGCAAAGGTACATATAAGATATGGTAGATATGGTATCTTACATATCAGATACCCGAGTACTCGTGAGACACTCGGGTAGAGCAAAAATACCTGAGTACCCGGGTGCCCGAGTACCTCATGAGATCTCACAACTGGCTACTAATAAATAATCGAGTAAAATATATTGGGATATTGTCCATTTGTCCAATACTTGGTCACCCGGCGGACCCAGGAGGACTCGACTAATATTCGTATTATCTCGAGACAGAATCGAGTACTCGGATACCCGGCTATCTCATGAGATAATCGAGTGCTCGGGTAGCTAACTATCTCATGAGTAGACAGCGGATTTTGTGCATTTATGACAAAAATGAGTGGGTGCAATTTGAAAGAATAGGAAGATTAAGAGAACTTAAAAGTATAGATTTATTATTTCGAAGTTGTTGAAATCGTTAGAGAAAGAACGAAATTTCTAGTTAGTCTCTGTGTCTTGCAATTGGAGCGAACAATTTTTATTTTGCACAAAGATTCGCAGTCTACTCGTGAGATACCCGGGTACTCGGGTAGTATCTGATGGCTTACCCGAGTACCCGGGTACCCGGGTATCTGATAAGTCACAGCTCTAGTAAATACCTATCGTGTAATGTCCCCGCGCGTAATTGTTCGCGGCGTCTTCTTTCCCGGTGATCAGCTGCTCCGGATGAAACAGCTGCCTGTACGTGCCGGTTCGGACCTCGTCTGAAACGTCAGAAATGTCCCTCGGTTAGTATACATAGGGAAGCCGCGCGATAGATTGAAGGAGCTTGCCTACTACTGTCGGCTCCAGGTCGACGAACACCGCCCTGGGAACGTGTTTCCCATTGCCCGTTTCGGAGAAGAACGTGTTGAAAGAGTCATCTCCATAGCCCACAGTCGAGTCGCTCGGCATTTGTCCATCCGGTTGTATTCCGTGCTCCAAACAATACAATTCCCAGCAGGCGTTGCCCATTTGCACCCCCGCTTGCCCGATGTGGATAGATATACACTCCCGCTGCGAACATTTGCAAAAGTCGGGTGATTCGACGGCCCCTAATTTCTAGGATGATAAAAACAAAATAATGAACCGATTCTGGAACCGTTTCGGAGCCGATATGGAAACCAGAAATCATAACCGAAACGGTAGTTGTAGAACAGTTCTAGAACGGTTCCTATTTTTCCGAAACCATTTCAAACCGTGTCGTGTGTCCCTAGTTTTTATTAGAGCTAGTACCTTCTACCAGAGTATGTAAGATACCCGAGTACCCATGAGACAATCGAGTAGAACAAAAATACCCAGGTGACTCATGAGATAACCGAGTACCCGAGTACCCGGCTTTTTCGAGACAGAACCGAGTACTCGGGTACCCGGCTATCTCATAAGATAACCGAGTACTCGGGTACCCAGCTTTCTCGAGGCAGAACCGAGTACTAGGGTACCCGGCCTTCTCGAGGCAAAACCGAGTACTCGGGTACCCGACTATCTCGTAAGAAAACAGAGTGCTCGGGTACCCAGCTTTCTCGAGGCAGAACCTAGTACTCGGGTACTCGGGTACCCGGCTATCTCATGTGACAACAGAGTACTCAGGTACCCGGCCTTCTCGAGGCAAAACCGAGTACTCGGGTACCCGACTATCTCATAAGATAACCGAGTACTCGGGTACCCAGCTTTCTCGAGGCAGAACCGAGTACTCGGGTACCCGGCTATCTCATAAGAAAACCGAGTACTCGGGTACCCGACTATCTCGTAAGAAAACAGAGTGCTCGGGTACCCAGCTTTCTCGAGGCAGAACCGAGTACTCGGGTACTCGGGTACCCGGCTATCTCATGTGAGAACAGAGTACTCAGGTACCCGGCCTTCTCGAGGCAAAACCGAGTACTCGGGTACCCGACTATCTCATAAGAAAACCGAGTACTCGGGTACCCGACTATCTCGTAAGAAAACAGAGTGCTCGGGTACCCAGCTTTCTCGAGGCAAAACCGAGTACTCGGGTACTCGGGTACCCGGCTATCTCATGTGAGAACCGAGTACTCGGGTACCCGGCCTTCTCGAGGCAAAACCGAGTACTCGGGTACCCGACTATCTCATAAGATAACCGAGTACTAGAGTACCCGACTATCTCGTAAGAAAACAGAGTGCTCGGGTACCCAGCTTTCTCGAGGCAGAACCGAGTACTCGGGTACTCGGGTACCCGGCTATCTCATGTGAGAACAGAGTACTCGGGTACCCGGCCTTCTCGAGGCAAAACCGAGTACTCGGGTACCCGACTATCTCATAAGATAACCGAGTACTAGAGTACCCGGCTTTCCCGAGGCAGAACCGAGTACTCGGGTACCCGAGTACCCGCGAGTATCTCATGAATCACAGCTCTAGTTTTGATCGTATTTATTTCCAATAGCATACCATCTTCGCAATTCTGATATTGTCTAGTTCCTCCAGCTTGAATGATTGGCACAAACAGTCGGTTGAAAATTTATGGTTCGTTTTTATTGTACGCGCAAGGAACTCGATCGACGCGTTCTTCAGAAGGTTGTGCCGATAATATACGAGAGGAAAATAAAGTTTTTGTAGAACGTAGCGTGTATTGACAACCGACAAGGTAAAATTTAATTATCTTTTCCTTTCCAAGGCACAAAGGACGAATTCGGTTATTTCCGAGAAAATCCCACAAGAAATACTGGGACCGATTAAATTGTCCGCGGAGTTGCCGAGTGCCCCAGGTCAGCCAAGGGATGATCGTAAACTGACATGTTGATATCTTGTCGACATAAAGCGTTGTTACGCCTGTCATCGAGTCGCTAAGCCTTACCGCCTTGACCTGCCAATGTCTCCGATTAATAATTCAGCCATGTCCTAAAATCGAACGTCTCATCGTGTTACGGCCGCGTCTGGCCCGCGCGTTGCGCATAGACGACACCGATTGTCCTACAGACTTCCGATATGTATATCACGTCCTTTAGAACATGCCACGCGAAAAATCGATTTTATACAGGTTGACACACTGTAACCATAGCAGCTTGATCGAACACCGACGAGTGCGTGGCATGATTTTGCGATAGATAACATTTTTCAAATTCGCGAGAAAAAAAAAGGGCGCTGTTTCCTAACGATTCCACGGAAACCATCGTGTTCTAATTGTTACAATGGCCTCCCGGGACGTAAACATTTTTTTCCGAATCGTTTCCAGTTCTCCGAACAATTAATCCGCCGATTAGCTCCTACACAAATTGTTCGATTCGATGGACAAGATTTTGTCGACCGCGTTCGGTTCTCCAGAATGAAACTTTGCGAGTGAAACTCCTTGACATTTACGGCGTTTTCTAAAAAGAAATCTTAGCATTCGGTATAACCGGCGATTTATTATCGACAGTTGTTTGATCGGTCGATTACGCTAGAAGGATACACTTATGCATTTTAATCTCGGCGTCTGGCTATACCTGCTCGAGCCATATAATTTACTATTAAGTACCCGAGGTATTTTAGCCGTTATTACAAAAGCTATAGGCAGTTTACCGATACACAATTACATCTTTGACAGGATCGTTGGTATTACTATCTCCGAGTAATAAACGTCGCGCCACTTCGAAAAGAGAATTTAATTATAAATTATTCAACTTGCGAATTAAATATGAAATACAAATTTTACAGGGCCTATTGGCGAAGTTTCAAAATTTGCAATAAATTCTAGTAGAAACCACTCACCATCGTTGCTGATGTGAGGATAGGAAACGTGTCAGGACGTGCCGCGATGCAACCACTGTCTGCATTAGCGGACAGTCAGATCACTGCGATACGCCATATTAATACTCGCAAGTATATAATACCAGCTCCAGCCTTCGCAGGTGACAAACCCGAAGCTATAGCATTCGCACGAATTAGTGTATAGACTCGTGCACGAAGATTACGTTGGTGAAGGCAAAACAAACGTGACTCGCCCACCGAGATAGAACAGTTCTCACTTAGACTAAATGCGCAGTTGTTCGGTACATTATCTTTTTACTAACGATTCTGTATAGATAACAGGGAAATAGATTTTGATTTCAGTTTAACTGGCACGAATGTACCGCCGCACATCCAGCGGATTTGGTTCGAAACAGGCCAAGCGAAACATGTCCGCGAGTTCTGGGAAATTGTACAATAAAATCGAGAATAAATCCCGACATTGGTCTACGATATTTTATTATACAATATAAAAAGACGATAGTATAAAAATAACATTCGCATTGCATAGAATGACTTTGTTTACTGTTTCATTCTGGAATTTTTATTTCCTATTGCCTTTCGGACTCGACAGAGTAATTAACTGCACCCTTCGTGGGACTTTAGCGGGCACGGCCGATAGTGTGTCTGATTTTTTCTGCGAACCTTCAGCGTCAGCTTTTGTATTCACACTTTTACTGGTGCTATCTTCGCTATACACTAATTGAATATCCTCGGTCTCTTCGGTCACCGTCACGTCCTTCAACTTTTGTTCCAAGACCTTCTCTGTTTTGTTATTTCCATCAGACGCATTCTCTGAACTCTTGCTAAGCTCGCCAGCTTTCGCGCAAACCGAGATATCAATGTCCATCGCGTTAGAATCTGTGTCTATGGATGGACGTTTTGCACCGTTATCGGTATTACTCGATACGGAAGACTTTTTGCAATCGCTACTGTCGATGCGTTTCACCGGGATCTTATTTTCGTCTTTGTACTCGACGCCAAGCTCTCCTTTTTGGAAGTGTATGATAGAACAGTAGCCATCTGTTGACGACGCTACCAGTATTTTACCATCGCTTGACCTACAAAGATACAGCTTTATCAGATTCAAGTTCGGGTACTCTCGAGTGCTCGTGCTTATAAAGAAAATGATTATTATTCACCAAGAGACGTCGGTTAATCTGGTGTAATGTATATTCGATATCACGGCGATCGGTGATACCTGCTGCGTATCGTATATCAACACAGAATGCTGTGTAGCAACAGCGAACACTATCCTATAGGGTAGCGTTATCAGGGGGACTGGACCATCCTTTTGCAGTTCAAAGTAGATGGGACAACATCTCACGGCTATGGTGCTTTCATCTAAAGACGGTAAGAGCATAAGAGGCCTAAAAGTAAAATCGTCGATAAAACTCTGGAAGGGGAACAGTAAAATTTATCTGTAAAATGTGTTCATACTCTTTCAGATTGTGCCTTGAGAAGACTATGGTCGCATTGGATATCCTCTCCGTGGTCTCCAATGGATCTATTATACCGGATGGTACCATAATTAATTGTCCGTCCAAAGAGAATGTCAGTCTTCTAAAGAAAGACTTGAACGTATCGTCGTAAAACAGTCTTACTGTCTTGTCTTTCAATGGATGATCCGACGGTGTTGGAATTTTGGCTTTGTAAACCCTCTGCACTGTTTTCTTTGTACTTATATCGAACAAGCGGCACGTTCTGAAAATGTAATCGCATTAGATGCATTGGAAAGTAAATAAACGTGTCTCCACGAAAACTTACAACACACCTGTCCGTGCTTATCGTGCATATATACTGATTGCAAGGATCCCATGACACTCCTTGCACGAAACCTTTGTGTTCCGCCAATATGGCTGTAGAACGTCCTTTATAAATGTCCCATAAGATAGCTGTATTATCTACAGATCCTGAGACCAACATGTTAGAGTCTGGGGACCAACTGATATCGTAGACATCTTCCAAATGTCCCCTTAATACCTTCCAAGAAGCCCATTGCTCTGTATTCTCTTCGGAAATAACATGAAACTCGCAGTCTTCTTTTCGTTTCCACAAAACAATGGTTGACTCTGATGGTATAAAGCATAATTAAATCCTGGTAAATCTATAATTAATTCAATTAACTATATAAATACAAACCATCGTCCCCGGAAGCTAGAATCTCTTTCGAGGGTGAAAATCTGACGACGTTCACTGCTTTTTGATGTCGTTCCAAATCCGCCACGCATTTCACAACTGCACCACCGGTACTGTTTGTCGTTAAATACCATATCTGGCGAAAGAAGCAGACGATCACACGATTAATTATTTATAATATACATTTACTGTAATAATCAAAACATTACCAGAACGTGAGAATCCGCACCGCCGGTCGCAAGGCGCCAAAACGTTTCACCTTTCGATGTTTCATAAATTCCAGTCTGTACATCGATGCTCAGGACTGGATCACGATTGTGCCATGAAATTTCGGGAGTCGTGCACCACATAATGTTAATCAACAATTATAACAGACGATCGCGTACAACTACAATAACAATAACAACGAAGGGAACGACAGCGTCTAACCTTCAAGGTGTCACATTATTCCCGCCAAAATGGGACAACCTTTCAAGTCCAATCACAGTCAACTAGCTGTTGCCAATTGAATTCGAGCCAGATGATGGCTAGGCAAAGTGTATTCGTTCTAACTCCAAGACGATTCTTACTATTACGCACTTACTATTACACGAGTACACTTTGTTGTTCTTCGGCCAATAGCGATCCCCCACCATCGCACGTATCGTCGCTATTGGCCGGAGAATCATCTTAAAGTTAGAACAAATACACTTTGCCTAGCCATCATCCGGCGCGCGCGTACGGTATGTATTGAAACTTGAAAGATTCAAATTATTCAAATTATTGGAATCACTGACCGAAGGGCACTATGTATAAGATTATTCGTTCGTTGTGTAAATAATGACAGTTCGAGAATAATTTTTTTTATATCGTGTCTAATAATTAAAAATTCGTATAGCTGTATCGGCATGTAGGTCTTTCGAATTAAAGCGATTTCAATGAGTTTCAAGTTCATTACCATGAAGTATGTAATTCAAGACGTGTATCGAACATCCGGTTCTATGTGACTCCCTCTGGAAACGCGCAGACTCTGCGCCGCAGAGAATACCAGAGAATACACCCGAACCGAACCGAAACAATCCGGAGACAAAAATGGTGGGTGCGGAAAATGATAGTCAAGAGCCCAAGGAACTAAATGAAGCCGAAAATATGGATGACAATCAACAAAACGGAGAACTAGTTAATGCGGAGAACAACGAGGAGAGAGATGTGTGTGAATTATACATTGCTTTATACATTTTTTTCTGTTTCGTCCTTTGGTCTCTCTATGAAAAACATTTGTCGTATATTATCCGAAAGAATTAATGCATTCAACTTCGTCGTTCTGTAATTCCGGCTTTTTGTTATTGAAATGTTGTTTAACGAGAGTCTCGATTTAAGACGTCGTTTGTTCGATTCGTGAATTCGTTTGATAACGTGTCCGTGACTGTTTAATGGAGCGATAAATGTGATCACAGTCAATCACAGCAACCTGTTCTGTTCAAAGATGACGACGATGATGATAATGCATATTCTGAAGAAAAAAATTCGTTATCGAGATATTGTTTAACATTGATTTTCGTTGCACAGGTAAACGCAGAAGTAGAAGAGCAAAGGAAAAAATATCAGCCCACGAGGCTTGAATCCTTTTTTGCAATTACAAAGTCACTGATCATCCGTGGCCTCATTATCTATTTCATTAGCTATTTGTTCAGACGTCCTCAACCCACTGCTGTTAATCCAACACCCGTACAAGCTGTTAACATATTCGAAAATGGAACACTGTTCGATCTGCATGTCTATTTATCAGAAAGCGAGAACTTCCATCAGTTTGATGACCCAAGAGCATTGGTATGGAAGGAAGAGGGATTGATATACGGGGATTGGTATGGCGGACCAACTAATGATGGCCAGAGATATTTAGAATATAAATTTACTCCATCTGATAATTTGAAGAACAACGGACAAATATTCCTTCATGTGTACGTTACAAAGAGCGGAAAGTCTCCTAATCCGAGAGCAGGAAAGAACATTTATGCGGGAGAAAACATGTCGTATTCCAAAAAATTGTTGAATAAATTTAAGAAGCTTAAATTCCAGAAAAAACATAATTTGTTGACCGGAGAAACAGCTGCCAGTAAAGACGAAATCGAAGTGTGTATAATTGCAAAATTTAATTATAGATGGACTTTGCAAGCATATGACTAAATGCATCGATGTTTATTACAGAAAGCTGAATTAAAAAATCAACTTGTGTCCCATTGGCATCCCAACTTAACTATCAATTTGGTAACCGACCAAAATCACTGGGTGTACGGTCAAGTTCCACCACCATTAGATACCTGTGAGTTCATTGAATAATAGAAAAATATAAAAATTCATATTTATATTGTTTGACTTTGTATTTTGATTCGCTTTGCAGATATTCAATTCTCACCCGGTGGGATGTTCTATAAGCCTGTAATATACTTGAACGACTTCTGGAATATGCAAAAGGACTATCAACCTCTCAACGATACCGTAAAGGAACTTGAACTCAGATTAAATTATCAGCCTCTGTCGTTATTTAAATGGCAAATTTATTCGGCTCAATCAAAGAGAACCAAATTGACGTCCATGCTTATGGGTATATTGTATTATTTGTTAATATTGGTAGAAACGTAAACGGATGATAGTAACACTTTTATTTTTAAGGCGATGGAGAAACGGCGGAAGAAGATGAAAACGATGAAGACACTTTCAAAGAAACACTATTGACTACGAATCCGTATTTGTTGAATCTGATTATAGTTGTATCAGTATTACACAGTGTATTTGAATTCTTAGCATTTAAGAATGGTAAGGTGCAATCTTTTCACAAGTATGAACTCAGGTTTGAATTCGCGTTGTATTCTTTCATTGTTCATTATTTTTCAGATATCCAATTCTGGAACAATCGCAACTCTTTGGAGGGTCTATCGGTTCGATCCGTGTTCTTCAATGTGTTCCAGTCGTTAGTTGTGTTACTATACATTCTTGATAACGAAACGAATGCAGTTGTTCGGTTCAGTTGCATAATAGGTTTATGTATAGAAATATGGAAAATTAATAAGGTGATAGATATTAGGGTAAATAGGAACTCGAAAATTCTCGGCGTCTTTCCAAAAATTAGTTTCCACGATAAAGGGTCGTACGTTGAATCTTCCACGAAAGAGTACGACAGAATCGCTTTTAAATATCTCTCGCGGGCCCTGTATCCTCTTCTAATAGGATACGCGATTTATTCGTTAATGTATTTAGAACACAAAGGATGGTATTCCTGGGTGCTTAATATGCTTTATGGATTTTTACTAACGTTCGGATTCATCATGATGACACCGCAATTATTTATTAATTATAAATTAAAGAGCGTGGCGCATCTTCCATGGCGTATGATGTCTTATAAATTTTTAAACACGTTCATCGATGACATTTTCGCCTTCGTTATCAAAATGCCAACGCTATACAGAATCAGCTGTTTCCGCGACGACATAGTTTTCTTCATATTTTTGTACCAAAGATGGATATACAAAACCGATCACTCTAGAATGAACGAATTCGGCTTCTCCGGTGAAATGGAAGCCAATGTAACCGACGATAAAAAGCAAAAAGCTATTGAGGATCGTCCGAAAGATGAGGAAGCTAAGAAGGACGATTAACATCCGGTACATAATGTTAGCGTTGACTGTATTATTCGAACTTTATCTGAAATTAATAAACTTATTAGTACCAAAGGATATATCTACACGCATTTACGTGTAACTCGGTAAATTTGATATAACTATGTGTGTGTATGTATATATTCTTTCGGTTTTGAGATTTAGTCCAATGAAAAGAACCTGGCAAAAGATATCGACATCCGTACAACTCAGGATGTCCTTACACGTTGCACCAGGCGAATAATCATCGGGATAAGTTTAGTACGAGCCATCGAAAATCTCGTCTATTCTTTTAAATAAGATGTTTCTTATTCTAGTGAAAACTGTTGTCATCGTGTTTAGGTTTTGACTTTTTGTCTTTAACTTCTCGATTTCGATGATTTGTAACTGTTATCGTCCTGTACGATATTCAACAAATATAAAGTTTATTTCAATATTTAGGAAATACCTCAAACTACGATTACCCTATTCATACACAGAAGAATAAAATTAATCGTGCGAATTACACACGCGTACGTATGGAAGTATTTGGCCGAATAATTTAACCAAGTATTTAGTAATTCAGTCGAGTATTCCTATATCAAGACTGTGGAAATAAAACGAGCTATATTTTTTGTATTGAATTATATATAGTTCATGATAATATTGTTATTATTTGTTAATAACGATACCATTTTTGATAAATACTTTCGACCATTCCACTGTAGGATTATTAATGTTGTTAATGTAGAAACTATTTTATATACACTAAACATAATCGATGAGGTGCATTCCTTTACTAATTAAATTAAATTCCAAACAATTCAATATATAATTACTGATATAAAAAAATATATATATATATTTTTTATTTCCACGTTTTGCTTCACGAATACTCCTGTTTCTCACTATTTGTTCATTAGCAGTCAAGTTGAATTTTTGCGATAAATCTTGTTTACATAGAAAACTAAGGCAAAATATTTTTGCAGACAATGTGTAAATTCTAGACGAACAAAGGTTGGTGTAACACAAACGCTAAAAGTTAAATTAAACTTTAAAAATTTAAATTAAACAATAAATAATATTTAATATAATTTACGTCACGCTCGTTCATATATTACTTTTAAGTTTTACTTTATGTAACTTGTATACTTTAAATATTTCTGGCTTGTATATTGTCGAAATATCTTTGTCGTATAACAATGACGAATTTTATGAATTAAAAAATAATGTTCGCAAATTTTCTATTACTTTTTTCATGCGAGTACTTTTCATATACTTAGCATAATTCCAACACGCACTGGAATCTATGTAAACCGATACGATAACAAACTTGGAAGGAACCATAAATATTGTAGTCCCGTGTTTTGGGTTTCGTATGTTGGGTAATATCGATATAACTGTTTATTAAGATATACATTACATAATATTCCAAAATAAAGATTAAAGTTTTTATTATTACGTTCCACGTTGAATGAACAATAATACTTTGAATAGTGGACCAAAAAGTCACATCTTTTGTATTTATATGAACTTATCGGTTTTAACAGAAGTTGATGTTTAACGTAGTGTCTATTTATCACTGGTTTCAGTTATAAAATCTCACAAATTTAATGTTATACTGTTATCGAGGAGCAGTATATTTATATACTGTTTGAAGAATCTGCAATGGCTATCCTTTTTTTGTACAAAAGCAGTATAATAGTGAATATGTACTAGAGGTGTATAAACAGTCTAAGGTACAAATTTTTATATACATTATTTCCTTACCATGCTCAAAAAATACAATTATCTCAAGATGAAACCTAGATGTTTTTTTGTTTTCATTTTATTTGCAATTGTTTATATAGTATCCTGTTTAGCGCCACACCAGCTGTATCTGCGTCATTGTATACTATATAAGGTAAGTAGTTGTTAAAAAGTAATCATACTCGAGAAGTGTGATAAAACATTGATCATCGAAAGATTAAAAATACTAATCTTATTGCATAATAGCACCGTAAACAGTTTTTATTTAAGTTGTGAAAGACCATAAGGAAAGTACTTTAAATGTGCATTAATATCATTTTCTGTGATGTCGTACAGGTTGCATGGCACTACAGGAATTCAAGTACTATTTATACAGGACATATTCGAAATTATCGTACGAACGGTTGAGTGATTTTTTGATTCTAAGTTTAGGAATAAGTCGGGGGAAAAAGAATAACATTTGTTTATCGAAAGCTTCGTTTTCGAGGAAAATCAGTTTGAAGATCCGTCAGGTTCGCGTGCCCTAATATTTACAAGTAGAACCGGTAAAGTTATGAACAGACGCGAATATTTAAACTGATTTTTCTCGAGAACGAAACGATAATGAAAGAGTGTTATGGATCTTCTCGACTTATTTCTGCATGTAGAATCATCATTCGGCCGTTGGCACCATGATTTCAGAGACACCTTGTATATGTGTGTATGTTTATCTATCTATAATTCATGTACAATATACTATCTAGTAATATAGCATTTAAACAATTATAATATCAATCAAAGTATCGAGTACATGGTGACAGAGAAAAATGATCAGAAGTATATCTTCGTGGTTGCGTACACTTAGAAGCATTATTGCTTTTTAAGAACACATTTACAAAACCTAGAGAAATGCATCGTGTCCATCTTTAAAAGTGCAAAGTTTCACTAAACGTATATATCTCGGTGTTTGATTTCGATCAATGAAACCTCTCAGAATTAAATAACTCCGATTGAACAACTTGTGCAAATAATGCTAAATCGTGGGTAACTATTTTCCTCCGTGAGAAGAGATAAAAACACTAGACGGTACAAATAAAAGTTGAATGTAAGTTAAGGGTAATTAAAAAAATACTGTTCTATTTTGTACGTCGCACAGGTTTCACATGCAAGTGTAAGCCTGAAGGCAGCTTTTTTTTTTAAAAACTATTAAAACGATTTCTTTAAGTCACTGTACACAGATTTATAAACTTATGCTACTTAGCACAGAACGTGCTACTAAAATGGCAGTACTTTAAGTAACAGATTTTTTTTCGTTCTACTTCGTAAGTGAGCTGTACTTGATAATTTTTATATATGCCGTAGAATTTTATCGAAAAAAGTTGTTCTACAAAAATTTGTGATCGTTTCAAGTCTAAGAATATTTCGTATTTTTGTTTTTTACTCTATGCAAATAAATTGCCGCTATACTCTTTTTTTTCCTGTTTAAATGTTTCCTCGTAGATTAAAGACCTTCTTCATTGATCGCATTGCTCATAAAATATTGACATTTCATTTAATTTACAAGGCCTGCATCTTTAGCTATACCATAGAACAAGCTTGACGAATTGCGAAGTAACGCTTCCGGAGAATCGTATTCCATAATGAGTCCATTATCGAGGACAATGACCCTATAAAGTATTAAGTATATTGAGTACCAATCGAGACGTTCGAAAAATTCTATTACGATTCGCGAAACTCACCTGTCTGAATCAAGGATTGTATTGAACCTGTGAGCTATCGTGAGGACCGTGCAGTCGTTAAATTCTCGTCTAATCGTTGACTGTATCAAGTCATCGGTTTCGAGATCAACCGATGCTGTTGCCTCATCAAGAATAAGTACTTTCGTTTTTCGCAGTAAAGCTCTCGCCAAGCATATCAATTGTCGCTGACCTATACTTAAGTTGTCTCCGCCTTCGGTTACTTCATGTAGAAGACCGGTAGCCAAATCTGAAATGCATTGCAACAACGTTATGTATCTTCACCTAGTTTCGACGATTAGGTTACGTATAGTTCCTTGCATCACCGGTTTTATTTGCAGATGGCGCAACAGCATTACGAATCGTTTGAGCAGCTACTTCGGGAGTACTCTGATTTTTAAAACCAAACTATATACAACTCAAGTAATTTTGATTAATTTCACTTGAAAAAAATCACATATGTACTTTGACTACCAATAAATACGTGTACAAAATCCCAATATAAAAGGTTCGATAGTTTTTTTTTTTAAATTGTTAAAAATTCGTGCGAAAATGAAAACCAGAATACCCCCTTGATACAACTGAACACTTTGCCTAACCCGCTAATAAGCTTTATGGGGTTAATTGAAAGGGTTAACAACCGTACAGCTGTTGGTAAGCTAAGCGTTAATGGAACTTAAAATGTGTTTACTTTCGATAAAAGACTTGAGATGTGCGTGTTCCAACGCCCTCCAAACTTCGTCGTCTGTGTGATTGTTGAATGGGTCTAGATTCATTCTCAGAGTTCCGGAGAACAGTATAGGATCTTGCGGTATGATAGTAAGTCTGGATCTTAAATCGTGGAGTCCCAGTTTGGAGATGTCGACGCCGTCGATGGTGATTCGTCCCTCGGCCGCTTCTATTATCCTAAACAGAGCCAGCGTCAGAGATGACTTTCCAGCGCCGGTTCTACCAACAATGCCAACTTTTTCGCCCTCCTTGACAGAGAACGAGACTCCGCGAAGCACAAGGTCCAGCCCTTCCCTGTAACGAACTTTGTAATCTTTGAACTCGACGCGTCCTTGCGTAGGCCATTCCTTGGAAAGCTCGTAATTAGGATTCGTCCATGGAGCTTCTTGAGTTGTATCCGTGTACTCCTTTATCCTCTCTACCGCGACTATGTTCGTCTCAACGTCGGACGTCATTCTTACCAACCAATTTAACGTTTGAGTTACCTGAGCAAAAAGGCGTCGTTAATTACAACTTACTCTCCTCGACACCAGTAATTATCGTGTAAAGCTAAACATGTGTTTCTCCTACTTGTAAGGCATAGCCAACGGATAGACCAACCATACCCGGCGCCATAGTATCTCTTTCTAACACAGCGAAAAGTGCCGAAAAGAAAATGATTAAATTTCCAACCATTTCTAAACGCACCGCCAGCCATCTATGGGAAACAATAATGTTCTTATGTGACCACAATGTCTTCATTTTTTTTTATCTGTTAGTTTAAATGAAAGTTATACCTGTTCGCAATCATGCTAGGATAATAGCAAATTTGATTGAAATCTACCCTGTTTTCAGATTCATGGATAAATCGGTCTTGCACGCCAAACGCCCTAATAATCTGTGACCCTAAGAGAGAGAGAGAGCAAGAGAAAAAATATATCGATGTCATGTATCATGTGCGTATTAAATACTTGAATGATGGTGATGAATCATAGGTTTCGTGTCGTTACATACCAGACACAGATTCACTGAAATGCGAGTATATGGGAGATCTTGAAACGGATTCCAGGCGTTTCAATTGTCTTGAACTAGCAACATACAATCGCTGAACTAAGTAATAGACTACACCTATCGGTATTATTACTGCCATAAATGTTGGCGTACTGAAACTTATTACCACTAGAGTCGCTATGACCTGTAACGTAAAAGTGTTGTTTAGTAAACGATATTTCAACAAACGTTCTTCGTGTTCGTAATCGTATGCAACATTGTAAACAAAAAAGTCAAAAACATAAACGACCGTACGTAGATAACATATACCCGTATGTTCATGTATGCAATCATAAAATGATAATAACTGTGAAGAAATTATTTGAAAATCAGTGATCATGCAACTCGTTTAAAGAGATACTCGCGTGTATACATATATATTGTTTTGAACACCAATATAGAAACCAAACGTGAACAATATTTCTTCTTTCCATCGATACGATATAATATGACCGATAATAACTTTATTATCTTAAAACAAACATGTACTACACACAATTATGGAAATGACTGTTCGTATATACCTGCACAACCTCTTTTTTACCATCGTTCATTGTCTCAGTTGATATTCTACCATATTTTTCTCAAGTTTGCCATTAAACAACTAATTTACTGGAACGGACACAATTATACACAATTACAGCTTACACAACGGCATTTCACGCACGTTTACTCGTTTCGAAATTCAATGTATATTCTCGTACGATCAACAACTTATTGAAAAGCTATATATATATGCAGGGTGTCTCATTTAACTTTGTCACCCCTAATAACTCTGTTATTTATGCAGATACCAAAATATGTTTCGGGAGAAAGTTATCGTATTTGGAGGGAGACATAAGTCTGTGTGGATGAAAATCATCTCAAAGTCATATTTCCTAGCATAAAAAATAAGTAATTCCATTTAAAAAGACATTACTGTTTGTAAGATATCTGAAAATATGACCGTGAGGTGACCTTCACCATAGACTTATGTCCAAATACGATAACTTTTCCCCAAACATTTTTTTCTTTTGTATCTGCATAAATAACAAAGTGATTAGGAGTGGCAGAGTTAAATGAAAAAACCCTGTATATATATTATTGAAGTACGAGGACCACCACAACACAGAATTTCAAACTATGAGCTCACTTAAAATAAAGGGTTGACGGTGATATTATAGTTAAACGAGAAATACTCAAGGTCCAAAACCAATACAAACCGTTTGATAAAATGGAATTGTACACCCAGGTAGACCCATACGATAAACAATGACCAAAGAAGATATGGGAAAGAAATAATAAAAACCAATGGTTATAGTTTGGTTCAGGCATTTCCAACAATTACCTCGAACAAGCAATAGATGCTATCAGAAATTTGCTGGGGAAGAGATGTGTCCAGTATGTCGACGTCTTTAGCAAACCTGGAGATAATACGACCAGTAGGTGTCGTATCAAAGAAGGTCAATGGAGAACGCATCACAGCACGCAGCAACACTATGTGCATCTGGCGAGCAGCCAGCCAGCAGCCCAGCTGCGGTGCCAAATCGCAGAAAAAACTCGCCATCGCTACAACATCAGACATGATTGGCTTTCATTGTAACCGTATCGAAAAGGAAAAAAACAAGAAAAAAGGAATTTCGAACCTTAAGCAGAGAAAAATATGCTATACAAAGCATTTTACCGATCGTCAAACAACATGTTTCGTTCCATTCAATGTTTCTACGTTTCAAAGTCTCGTTTGTTACAATGAATTTCTCTCCGCGACAAAAAAGGTCAAGAAATATTTTTCAGATTTCAGAAATTATCTATTCGCTTCTAGTACAGCACGAACCAGCAAAAAAGAGAGAGAGCGAGATATATGTATGTATATATAGTAGATATATCTATATTGTCAAACAAATAAATTTGTCATACGAAAAAATTAAAAAATGCTGTTCTGTCTCATGTTATGCGAGGTGGGTGAAGTTTGCTGTGGGGTATATACAAATATGCAATACATCATGCTAGGCACACATAACGGATTACGGCGCACGTTAAGCTAGGCAATTAATTAGTGAATACTTAAAAGATTTATGCAAAATATGCAGAGAATTTCCAAGCACAAGCAACACTGTCCGCATAGACGAAAGGTCATGGTATAATTGTGTCCATTACCTAATTATGACGTTACTCTATTGTACAGTAGTTGTGCATGTAGATTGTTAGTGACTATATAAAAAAGAATAAAGAAAACAAAAGACGGAATCGATCTTTTTTTTTGTCTGAGAGTTGGCTCTTCGAAAGAAAATTTAGATGGCAATTACCTGAAACAGATACTACTTATTTTAGTATTATTGCTCACGAAGATAAATCATGAATAGTTTCATATAAGATCGCTGAAAAGAAAAGAATATGCACCGATGATAATGGAACTGAAGCTCTACAAACTCAAACTAACGCATTCTCTCTTTGTTTTTCAAAATGAAAAATCAATTCGGAGAAAACCGATCTTGTCCGTACACGACCATAAAAACTTTGTTTCGACATGCAAACAACATTTTCTTTATGTCACTTCTCCATACCTTCTTCGCATAGTTACCATAGGTATATATCTTCAAAAGTCTAGCTTGCAATAAAATATCAGGTGAAGTGTATAATATCAAAGTCGTGATTGCAATGAGCGAACGGTCCAACAAGCATCGTTAAATGCAACCGTTCAGGTATATGAATATAATGTGGTAAACTTAAAGACTTTTTCAATACTGGTTAAGCACAACATTTACATGAAGAAAATAGCATACCGAAAAGAGGCAAGTAATCCAAGAACGTAGTATTTGTGGCAAAACGTTATCAATGACATCGGTGTCTTTACCGAATCGACTGAGAAGCCGACCGATCGGAGTACTGTCAAAGAATGACATTGGATTGTGGAGACAACGTTTCAACATACACTCGAAGAGACGCACGGATGCGTATATTGCTCCTTTTGCCATAATTAACGTCCCAGCAAAGGTTGTCAGGCCTACAACGATTCGTGATAACTTTGATACATCGTTAATCCCGATACATTTATATATATATATATAAATATAAATATACAGGGTGTCCCAAAAATGTCGGAAATCCTTGAAAGGGTTGATTCCTGAGATCATTGGAAGTAACTTTTTCCTTAACGAAAATTTATGCCTCCGCTTCGTTAAGAAGTTATTAACAAAAAACGCTGACCCATCTGAGCGTGGCATTGGTGTTTTCCGTTAATGACTCCTTAGCAAAGCCGAGGCGAAAATTTTTGCTAAAGAAAAAGTTACTTCAAATCACCCCAGGAACCAACCTATTCAAGGTTTTCCGACATTTTTGGGATACCCTGTATATGAAGAATTTTTGCATCTCTTCTTGCAACAATCGCATTCGTTTATTAATCTAAATAGTTTTAGGAAAAGAAAACCAACTGATTTAATGGTATTATATTAATTCATCTTAGTCTGAGCTCACCGTGTGTGTCTAACACCACTCTGCAAGTTCCTTATTGCAGTCACACATGTGTCGAGGTGCATTTATAATTAAAAACGAAAAGATTATTACATAGGTACATTATTCGCAAATCATGACTACCTATCATAGCTTGTCCAGAAAACATAAACCAAGTGGTGAACATGCGCTACGTTATTGTATTATCATTGTTGCGTGGCTTCGCATTCGTCAATCAAATAACCGTTAGACAGTTAATCATCAAAGTGAATCATCTTTAGTTCTAACTTTGTTTACTTTCCTCAAAACTCTAGATACAATTCAACGACTAAGCTTCGAAGTTTTAGTAATGTGTAAGTAATGAAAAAGCTTAATATTATTAATCCATGCTTAAACATCATATTGAATGTTAGTACGATTGTTTAATCAATTCTGATAATTCTACTTTATCAGTTACAAGATATATATACATATATATATATACATCTGAATGAATAACAGAAGACGAACACATGCGAAATACAAATGATATACTTTCGAGTATCAAAGAAAAAATCGAAATGGTTGCATTTAAACATTTATTACTACAAAAGCCGTTACTGTGAGTAGAATAAATATAATAATATATAAAAGTTCTACAGACACAGCAAACCACACTCGCACTAGCATCGTAAAATACCAGTGGGATGTTGTTAATATTAGAGCATTATTAATTAACGAGTAAAATTGTTTTTAGAAACGAAAGACATTTTGTGAATTCAATGTATGGATGATGATATACTAAGACATGTGCATATTTATATATACTCATTTAAATTGCCTCAAGACCGTGTAATCTGTGAAGGAACATGCTCTTTTTGGAGAACTTTCGATCAAGCCTAATAAGCTTACCTTATTAAACTTACAAATGGTTTTGTTTTACAAAAACAGCTAGTGCACTCGATTTCGGTAGAGAACAAGTGCTAAGTAGCATATATATATATATATTTATATATATATTAATCGTAGAATTTTGAGAACATACCCTGGCCAAGTCCAAGTCCACCGTACACTCCGAGATACAAATCTTGTTGTGCTTTGTTGAATGTATTATTGCTATCTGTTAAATTGTCGTTCGACCAAATGCTCAGCCATGAATTCGAACCAATGCTGAATCCTTGGTAAATTACGTTCATTATAATGGTCACTATCGACAAGAACCATCCAATCGATTTCAAATAGTGCGAATACACTTGCCATTTAACCTTGATTTCAAAGAAGAAAAACAACAACGTACAACAATTATATTTTCAACAGCTTTTTCATCCCACAAAAGCAAAGAAAAAAAAAACAACTTACACTTCCAGTTTCAGTTTTCTCCACTTCTATTAACTTATCTTTACCCTGTGCAATTTTTTCTGTCATACTGTTACTGCGTACATAACTGTCCGATTGTTGACTGTCTGTAGAATGTTGTCTAAAAATTTGTTAAGAATTATCATATCAAAATAGAGAGAGAGAGGGGAGGGAGAGAAATATAAAAAATTGGATAACAACGAAAAAATCTTACTTCTTTAATGAGCCACGTAAGGATCTCTTCTCAGCAATAGAACCAGACTCGCTTTGACTCTCGGACACTCTTGATCTGGCTCTTGTCAACTTCTGTTGCAATTCGTCCGAGCCTATCGTCGATTCCAGTTGTTGTTTAATTTCATTTAAATCTTCTTCTGAGCCGTCATCAGCATGCACTGTTTCAAATTTATCATAATCATAATAGATATCAAAAATAATACGTCGTACAAAAAAAAAAAGAAAAGAAAACATATCATCATAGTATCACAACATAATAATCTCCTAATATTAGAATTTAGTAACTGAAAGATCTATTACTCTACATTAGAATGTTCTCAATTCGTTTCGCTATTGAAAAGAACGTTAATGGCAATATTTGAAACACTAGTTACGGAAAGTCTAAACAATTATATGTGTCTAGATAATGTTTCAGCAATGCTCTGGTTCAAATGGGGCATGCGTTATGCGAAACAAAGTCCTGCATGCATGTCCATACTCTGTCATACTAAGTGGAATGAAAGAATTGCACGAAAAGCGGCTTCACAATACAAGTTGGCCTGTCATACATCTCTACGATAGAAGGACGCAAAAAAATATTACTAATCCCCGATACCACGAATATCGAAAACCAACATGCAATGTAAACCATTTCCCGAGCAATCGCAAACAAATTGACTTAGGGAGAAAGGAATCGTAATTACTTTTTTCACTGACTTACAATTTCCAACTTAGAACCATGAAAAATATAAACGAAGATTAATCAAGAGAATAAGAGTGAGGAAGAGATAGGTCAGAAGAATTGATGTATACCTTCTTGCAAATGTTGGACTAAAAATTCTGAGAAAGCTCCTTTCTTCTCGAGTAGCTGCTTGTAACTTCCGACTTCGGTAATCTCGCCCTCCTTCAGAACAATTATGTTGTCGACCTCTGGCAAGTACGTGATGCCATGCGTGACAAGTATTCTCGTCTTCTTCTTTAGGAGACCAGTGTTGCTGATCACATTCTCAAAGATATGTTTTCCAACGTGCGAATCCACCGCGCTCAAAGGATCGTCCAAGAAGTACACGTCCGAATCATTGTACACTGCTCTCGCCAAGGCCACTCTTTGCTTCTGTCCACCAGACAGATTAATACCCTTCTCTCCGATTTCAGTCTGATCGCCAGCAGGCAATATCTTTAAGTCCGGGTTCAATGCGCACGCTTCGATCACACGATTATACGAGTTCTTATGCTGCGGTTTCCCAAACAGAACGTTGTCTTGCAACGATGCGTTTTGGATCCATGCTTGCTGGGACACGTACGCAATGGAGCCCTGTAAGACAGAGAAACGAATTCATATTGTCCTATTAACCAAATAATCTCTCTGATTAACCCATGAAGTACCAAATTTTTAAAGTTTTTGCTCTAAATGGTTAGCACTTATATATTTAAGACAATTTCTGCCAAAAGTTGAAATGTTATAGTTTTTTTCGAATAAAAAAAGGTGATCAAACTTCAGAATTGACATAGCTGCAACTTTCCAAAAGATCAGTATTTTAAAAAACGGCAATGACAGAAACTTTCTATTGGTTTGGAGAAAATTTTTGTTATTTCTTTCAGAAACAGCATTCGCAAGACCCACAGGACTCGTTTATTGATATTTTTCTTTAAAAATTGCAGTGTATATACGCAAAAGTATGTGCTTTGAGATGTACATACACATTTTATAATACAAATAATTTTTCAGGAAATAAAAATTCTTTTGTCTGATTCTGTTTTTTATGCTTCGAAGTGTATGTGGGCTCTTAAATATACAAAATTGTGTTAAAACCTTTGTATTGACTCTGCCACTGATCTTGTCCATTTCTCCCAAAAGTGCTGATATAAGGGAGCTTTTGCCAGATCCCACTGTACCCACAACAGCTACCAACTGTCCCTGATCCACTTGTAAATTGATATTCTTTAACGTTGGTTTCTCGATGTTATCGGCATCCCACGTGAAAGTACCATTCTCGATTAGTAGTGCATGTGCTGTATAAATAATACATTGGTATATTTATAGTGTGTCCAACCCAGTTCGACTCATTGAGTAGTATATTTTACATTGAATTGTTTAACACTTACGTTCGGATGGATCGTGTTGAACATTGTTAGGGTCCAAGTCTTCTGCGTTCATGAATTTGTTAATACGTTTCACGGAAACCCAAGTCTGAATACCATTAAAGCGATTATTAAGTAGACAGTCAAATACGATATACTAATCGAATTTTAACGAGTTTTTAATCACCTGAACCATGTTACCAATCATCATGGGTAATATAGATAGAGGAAACCTTAAAATGTTAAACAGACTAAGCGAAACAAAAGCAACGGTGCTATTTAAATGGTTCTTCTCATCTATAAGTACATATGTTGCGAAGGATACTAAGGATACCTAAAAAGAAAATAATCAGAGAATAGTAATAACAATAGAAGTTCGTTTCAGTATTGAAAAGCTTCAAGTAAGTTTTGAAAGAGACTTACTAAGAACGGAGCAAACGACCAGATGAAACTTGTTCCGGAATTAAGGTATGCTGCTTCTTTCAACACTTTGATTTCTTTCGTACGTATCTTTAGTATTTGCTCTTCGAATGAAGGTTCCCAGGCATACAATTTCAACACTTTGATGCCATTGAGAACTTCGCTCATCAACTTCACTCTTTCGTCTTTGTACTTCATTTGTCTGATTTGTAATGTTTTCAGTCTGTTCGTGATCAATACATTTACTGGAATAAGAATAAGTAGAACAGCTAAACCAGCGAGCACTGCCGGCCCCAGTTGTTCCCACAAAAAGTATAAGGCTAAAACGATTTGTAGTGGTGCAGACCAAATCATATTTATGTACGCTGTCAAGTCCATGAATCTCTGTGCGTCCACGGACATTAAGTTTACTATTTCACCAAGTGTCGATTCTTTTCGAGCGGAGCTGGACATTCTCAATGCCTTCCGATAAATCGCAGCTGTTAATGCAGTACGTACACGTAATCCAACTAAGAACATGCGGTGAAAGTACTGAGATAAAATTAATGTTTGAAATGTGGCTGTAACTAGGAGTAAAACTGCTAACAAATAGCCTTTCCACATTGACTCGCGTTCCTCAATAAAATGAATGAGTAGTCTAAATTAAAAATAATAACAATTATAATCTATACAGTTGTGATTCCTAATGACTTTACTAATTTCAGGAATACCAAACTAATTTATTCAAAGTAGAAAAGATCATGCCGGAATGTGCTGTGATACTTACTTTAATATTTGCGGGCTAGCAAAAGTCATAACGTCTTGTATGGCTTTAAGTATGGCGCCAAACAAGAACGTAGCACCAAAAGCTTTACAAAGAGGTGGCAAAATCGACGACTCATTCTTTTTATACCCACTATTAAAATCTACTTGTCCAGAAGACTTTCTAAAAGATGCCTTAGTGTTATGTACACTGAAATCAAAATAAAGTAATATTTATAAATTCCATTCAACTATAAGAAACTACACTAGAGCTTGATTTAATTACGGATATAGACAACTACTATCTCTCTGTGCATCCGAACTTACCTAAAGCAAATCCAAAATACTCTTGTTAGCAAAAGTGGATTGATATTTTATTACTAATGTAATTTGATACAGCATTTTAAAATACTTATTATTATTATTATCATTTTAATAAGTAACGTGAAATGTTTATAAATGTCGCACTCACTTGTTGTTTTTTTGCAAATTTTTGTTCCAGTATTTATCGAATTTTGGAACAATTTCTGTAGCCGAATCTTCCACGTTCATAGACCATAAGTCTGTAGCTTCCAAAGGTTTTCTGAAGCCTTTCCACGCCATTGGATCGAACCATGTGAAAAATATTTTTGCTGGGAAGGAAGAGTTCTGCTCCGGACATGGTCTTTCCGCCTGTGAAATTTAATTTGTATAGTTAACAACGCAATACTCAAACGTAAGATTAATATAATATACAAGTTCTGTCGGGAAATCTTTTTCTATAGGTATACTATCACGAAACGTGGACATTCCCCAAGTAGGAGGGACATTTATGACCCCTTGCAGAGCGTCAGTTGTAAAGCAGTACACCTTTTTTTATACGAATCACAAATCGTGAGAATTGCATTTCAAAGAATGTCTTAAATTTTGCCAAAAACTTGGTCATTCATGTTCTGAAACTATGACTATGTTACGTAAAGTTTATGCGGATGACTGCACAAGTGATACGCAACTGCAAGAGTGGTTTAGACGTTTTAAAAATGGTCGTGTTTCAGTGGTAGGCCTGCAACGGTCGGATACTTTCAGGACAGACCTCGTAGATAAAATTACCTTTGGATATCCGGTATAACTAGGTTCTGCATCGACCAGAAAATTCAACAAGCATATAAGTACAACTGCTGGGTAATATATCATATAGGATACAAACGAATAATTGACATCCCCCTGAAATGATAATACATGTGAAAGGTAAGTTCTGTTCTCTCTTAAAAATATAGTTGTATAAATATCAAATGTACCTTCTCAATGTACAGCCTTAATAAGCTTCTGTATTGAACAACTCCACATATTGCAAGAAGAAACCAAAATAAAAATAGTAGTCCAGAAGTGCGCATTCCACGCTTTTTATTATATATTACTAAAATAAATGCTAGAACCTACAATAGAAAATAATGGTTAAAATCAATGTTATCGAGTTTTCAGGGTTTTGTATAACATCGTTTCGAACAATACTCACGAAAGAAACTATTTTCACGCACGGTGTGCAATATTCAACGCTAAAAACATCTTCGTAAGTACTTCTATTTATAGCAAATCCTAAATCAACGATACTAAGTACAATCAGCAACGCTAGAAGTACTTGTTTAGAAATATATAACCATGTGTACGGAATATTCTTCTTCTTGCTACTTATAAGATAATAAACTTCCATCCCCGAGAATAGCCACAAAAATGCACATGGCACCCATACCAACACTGTCTTTTGAAAACATTCTGAGATGTCTGGATCATCTGTGTTCCATGTCAATTTATCATCCTATAAACAGAAAGAGCAAACACCTTACATTTTGGTACGTTCCTTTTTTGCTTACAAAATCACACAATCTCAAAAAATTATCTACCATCGATTCGATCGTTTCAAATGCTGTTGAAAAATTTCTCAATGTATTTTCGTGAATCAACAAGTCATCCCCGGTAACGTAAGTCTAGCAATTTCTCCGGGAATGATCATTTTACTGACATTTTTTGTTCCCTCGACACAGCACGGTCATTGAAAATCGCGTTAACAGGCTTTTGGTTAGGGTGAACCGTTAAGATTCGCGAACGATAAAACGTGAAGCAGATATCGTGTCCGCTGTGCTGGAAAGTCGTCCGGCGGCATAGTCATTTCAATCTCACGTTTCAGAAAAACAGGAGATTGGAATGGATGCTGGTCAGTCGGAACGAACACGTTAGCCCGATACGTGTTTATTTAAAAAGAAATGTCGAAAGTATCGGAACGATGGAAGACGGAAAGAAATCTACTCACCCAGAACTTGGAACCGCAAAATTGATCTATAGCTGGATCCTCCATAATGATACATTTACTACATAAACTTGTCGGTCGATTATGTTTCCCGTGATTTCGCTTGTTCTGGCTTTCCGTTCGTGGTCGGGCCTTTTCCAGTAATGGAAATTGAGTATAGACAGAGGCGAACACTTTTGAATCCGGTCGCAACGGTTGCAACTATTCGCAGGGCACTCGACCGAACAAACACACAATTCGTTACGATATGTATTGGCATGTGACCAATGCCGACCGTGCAACTACCAACCGACCGTTTTCTCGAACGAACGCAAACTGTGCCCGAAACTGACTCGGATTCACATTATAAAGTCGGGCCGGCGGGAGCACATAGTTGGACGGGCTGTGGGGATACCCGTTGTACCTATGTAGGGGTACTGACAATATTCCCCTTTTGCGCAGAAGAAGCCTAACGCGTGCAACCGTCGCTCTGCTACAGTGCGACATTGCCGGAAGACGTGTCGCAATCTGAAATTGTATCTTGTACAATTACATACAGGCTGTTCCAAGAAAGATGTAATGTACTTCTTCTTTAGCGAAAATGTTGGTCACGGCTTTGTCAACAAGTTGTCAACGAAAGATCGCCGAGCAATCGGCGAACGAGTACACCGAGCACCGCTCGGAATCGAAAATATTCTGAACATTATATGTATTTCCTAAGAGACATTCCTCGAACATTCGGCAGATCGATTGTAGAATATTGATTCGTTTCGTTCGATCTTCCTTGCTTATTTACACCGTGAAAACGAGTAAAACGCGACCAAGAATCTGTAGAATTAAAAATAATGTTGAAATCTCTCACTGTATGGCGCGCGCGAGCGTCGTGATATGTACCGACTGAATAAAAGAGACATTTGTTACTTTGTATTAATTATGCGACAATAAAATGATTTCAATAAGCATCGCGATCGTGTGTCGCTAATAAAACATTTTTTGGTTTTATGTACCTTTCCATTGAAACTACAAACTTTTGTCCAGCTGTTAGGCCGACTCATGCACGTGCGGAGCGCGCGGTTTTATACAAAGTTTTGCATACATACGAAGAAACTATTTTATACAGGGAATCTAGGAATCTAGATATGGTATGGACAATGGCAATGAGAACCGTTGCTTGTGTCTGTGCAACGAAGTAGGGGAACACATCTAGAAAACATGACATAGTAGATGATAGTTCGAATTTATGTCACTGGAGAGGGTAAATCCTCCAAGCTTGCCCATTCGACCTTAGTGTTCGTCCACTTATTTGACCAATTACAATACATTGCGTCACGCTATCACATTCGTATAATTCGAAAGAACCATCAATTCGCTGCTTGAAAAAATATGACGTGAATAGCTTGAACCAATTAATGGGAGATCAACAAATAGACGCGACTCTATCGTGTCCTTTTTTTCAGAAAAGCATACAATGTTCTAACAGACAATGATTGCCTCTGTATTACATTGCACGTTTTCATATCGTAATCTATTACTTTGTCTGATACGATAAGAAAATTAATGGAACTGTATTGGTATTGAATGTTGTGATAAATGAAAGGAACGTCGGTTGATTGATCGTTAATCCAAAATGCAGATGGTATAGCAATATATGCATCATCATTAAGAATATGTAGATAAAAAATCCGTGATTTCTTTGCGTACGAGACTCGGGATTAGCTCGATTACAAAATCAAAATAAAAATGTCGCGTTCATTATGAACGCGTTGTGCTAAAAAATAATTTCGAATTATTGTCGAAGGTAGTATTAGGCAACATAATTGTACTTTTGTTTACACGATCTTGGACGGCGATTCTATTTTTTTACGGCGATAAGAAACAGCTCTCAACATTTGTCTCGCTGCGCGAAAATTTCAACTATTGCAATGTAACAGCATAACAGAATGACGTAGCGAAAATTTGACGATGATATACGATGAAAACGTCTTGTAGATAGCACACACACGTGCGCATACACGATAAACCTTGAGTAAAATTTCTGCTGAATCTTTTTTTTCTTACTTACTATCAGAAGTGTTATCGATATTATGACGTAATTCCTTTATATTCCGCACATTTCCGTGTACAACTTTTCTGTTGCCGTTGGAGACGACATTGTTTATCAGTTACCACTGGTTATTTTTATTGCAACTTATCAATCATCTTCAGCTGTTACGCGACAATACAGATGCAAGCAAAATGTACCATTTTCGAATTATTCCAATCTATTCCGTATGTGCGGACATAATAGAGTATGACATAATCATATAATTACACATTATTACACCTATGTATATAATTTAATTTTTCTCTATTCAACCTTGTTCTTGTCTAGATAACATTTCCAGTGTATATGTATGAGCATATCTTTTTACATTGATGCATTTACATGCTCGACGACTGTATACATTCTATGTATACCCTACAGTACAAAATGATTCTTTCAACTATAAATAAAAGCTATTGTATATTTATCATGGGTATACATGTAGTTGATATATACATAGAATACATATTTAAACATGTAATAATATATATGTCTTATACATATAATAGAATCATCTTTAAAGCTGTTATTGATTGTATAACGTAATAATTCTCCACTATTCCTATCCTTTATTAAAAAATTCTTTAGATCTTTCTTCGTTAGATTTATTGATGTTCCCTTTGTGGAAATGTTAAATTTAATATTGTGCTAATAATTATTTCATAAATAGAATTCTATACTATATACATATATCAATGTATATATGTAAATTAAATCATATGTATATACATTCATATACGATTTAATTGAAATTTCATCGAACGTGTATCGATTCTATTAGACTTGATAAGTTTGAGTGCTGCTGAATAATAGCGTTAGTAATTCTGGATCGGTTAAATTTTTCCTATACTTTTGTACCATTTCCTGGATCTTCAAGCGCCTGCGTACATGTGGCGGATGATAACTGCAACACATCACGAACACCAAATATGGTTAACGAATTCTTCGATAAACAAAGATTCTATCAATCCTGCATACCTATCGTTATCGAGCCTTTTTCTGCGTCCCATATTTAACGCCGTTTGCCTAACAAGCGTTCCTAATACCCTTCTGGACACGACCATCCCATCAATTAACGGGGTAGCCAAATTGATTCTAGAAGCTGGACCTTGTAATCTAACTCTCATTAACCCGCTACTGAGAGCTTGAAGAAAAATCACTTGTACGTCCGGTGGTTGTATTATTCTGGCCTGTTCGAGACCGGTATAAGTACACGAGAGGAGATCAACTGTAAAAAGTACCGTGTGCGTAATTTTCCTTTCAATTACGACACAATTTAAACATCGACGTACCAATTGGAAATTGGGCATAGTCCTCTAAACTCTCCAGCCAAACAACCATGATCTTGATGTCGCTTTGCACAGGCAGAACTTGTTTCGTGGTTCTTCTCGGCTTAACTGGATCGGCGCTGGAAGAACTAGAAGGACTAGATCCTGTTAAGCTTGGGGGCTGCTTTTCCAGATCCAGCGACATTGCTCGCGAATTTTGCATATTACTCTGCCCTGTCCCATAACTACGGCAGCTGCTGCTATCGTTGATACTTTTCTCGAACCAGACTGCAATTGTTACGCGTGTAGTACGAAATGAATTGGACTTTAAATAGCATATTTAATACCTTGATTGGCACTGATATCGCTGGAATAACTCGCTTCCTCCAACGAGTCGGAACTCAACGTATTATTCGATTGAGTTGGCACAACAAATGCAATTTCTGAACTAACGTCTGCCCAATAAAGTACATGGGTATCGCCATTGTACAGAGCACCGCCGTGATCACTGTGGGCTGGTTGCGGTACATTTAATTGCGGAGTCACTCTCCACGACGTGGAAACGTGACCCGTCCAACCAGCGTGCGCCGATACCGACACTGGCCATCCGAGGGAATTTAAAAATTCCAAGAAATTTGGTGACACGTTTGCCTCGTGCAGCTGCGCAAGACGCAAAAAGTTAACAGCTTGTCGGACCGGCGTGATTGAAATAAGAATAATATTCGTACCACGTTAGATAATATTTCTGCCGCGGTTTTCTGACCCGCTTTAACGTAGAAAATGTACACTGTGTCGCACATTCTCGGACTAATGTTGTCCAAGGTTTCCAAATCCAGGCAAAATCCTGGAATGGTCGGATCCAACGCGATCAGGCCACTGTTCCTGGACTCGTCATCCTCCTTAGGCTCCATGTTCAAGAAACCGAAGTGACTTAAAAAGAGACGCGCTGTTTGGAACTCATGACAGATCTGTGGCGGCACGCACTCCTCCGTTTTCTCATCGGACGTTTTCTCGTTTCCGTCGCCGTACTTCGATTCGATGTTCATTTGACGTTCCAACAACTGGGACAACGTTTGGTGTTCGTTTCTGACCACATTGTTGTTGTTCATCACCGCTTCGAGACTCGGTATCGATTCGTCCCTGAGAAAAAGAATTTAACGGACTTAATCGACATCCGACTTCCGTCGACTTTTCGATAGAGAGACATTGATACGTACACTTTACAGTGAGGAATTCGATCGACATTGTCGGGAAAGAATTTAGGTTTGTAATCGGTCCTTGGCGCGGCTTCTGCCAGTGGCAATGGTCGGCCAGGATTTGTGGTTATACTTCTTATACTTGATCTGTGTCTTGGCAAATGTCGAAGCTGCATTGTCCACGCGTGTCTACCAAATGGCCCGCGTATCAACACTGTGACAGTGGGCTGCGGATCCTGATCATTTCCAAGGGGTTCTTCCAACAAAGCTAGTATAGTGGCGTTCTCGGCAACGAAGTATCGAAATCTTTCAACGGCGGCTTGACGAGGTACGCGACCACCTGTCCAGCTGTTGCAATGTCGAAGAAGCGACACCTCGTCCAATAAAGATGACAGTGACTGTGCTCCACACGCGCTTGGGAAGTAGCCAACCTGTAATCGCATTGAACAGATTTTTACTGTGCTAGGAAACAAATACTCTGGCATAATGTAATTTATAGAAGTGTGCGGAGAATTTTCGGGTCCTCGCACATCTCCAGCGATTGACAAGCTTCGCTATACTTGTTCGAGAATAACAGTGAGCAGTGCATCAGCTGCATCCCTGACGCGCATAGAAGCCGGTTTCAGTTCCTTTTCGTCTTTCATTTTGATAGGCTCCCCGGGTTTTCCCACGCTTTTCGTCCCTGATACGCCAAGCTCGACTACCTCCAAAACTGTTGTTAAGCAATCCTTATCCTGAAAATTTAGTTTTCGACTAAGCACCTTGTCGACCTCGTCAAGCGTTTTATTTAATTTTGAGAATGCGCACCTCTGTACTTAATCATTTTTTTTTCTGTATGCTTTTAAGTACTAACTTGTAATAATTGTGAGTGGGCCGTTAACCAAATAGTTAAACAACTGAAAGCAGCAACAATGGATGAATGAAGGTCCTTCGAATGAGCTGGAGGAGGCCGCCAACATTGATACGCAATGTAATCGCAGAGCCATTTCACAGCACGTTTGCATTCCAGTGCATCTGTAAAGTTTTGTACAATTTAATAATGCTGTTTCAATGCGTATATTTACACGTGGAAATACAATATGACCTGTTAACTTCCTCGCTGCATGTAATACAGAGTATTTCAACTATTATGAGTTAGAAGATTTGCAAATTTGCAAAATTGTCTTGACAAAATGTGTCTCACCTGTTTCACGTATGCGCGTTCTTGCCAATCCAGACAGTATTTCGAGAGCTGCCAACGAAATGTTCAGATCCGTTTTCCACGACGAGATCAGTCTATGGCAAACCAAGTATGTCGCGCGCACGGAGAGCGCGTGAGCCGAATCTGCAATAACACACCTCACAGTTTTAATCACAACTATACAATTTTCGAAGGTATCATCGTGTATTTAGATGTATTTAGAAAAGTCTCTCAAAATGCAAGCCTGTATACAAAACTGTCGAAAGAAGCTTGAACGTGTAACAGAAATACAGAAATGAGTAAAATAAGATGATGTTTAACGATGTCTCGTATGAGCACAGTAATAGACTGCTGAACTACTTAGATATTATGTACTTGTATTTACCGAATGCAATACACTCCTCTTGAAGAGTCGCAATATCAGAGGCCTCGCCGAGCGATCGTTGATCACTGGATATACTTATTTGACTGGCTGAATCGCTGGTGACTATCAAGCGATGATGAGACGGTACACAATGGCGAATGCACAACAAAACACAACTCATAATAATAAAAACGAATGACATCTCACACAAGCGCACGCGTAAAAGCAAATCGAGAGTACGATCAAAAGTAAAATAAAGCATCATGATCTTACAATCGCATAAGTATGCCTGTGTTTCTAGACTTTCGTCTGCAAGCGACTGGTAGATGTTAATGAGCTGCCATATCGAACAACAGAACATTAACCTCCGCATGAACTATTACTGGAATTATGCTGCTTACAATTACTTCTCGAATTCGAATACAAACTGATAATTAATCTCGGAAGATTGAAAAAACGGTGCATTCAGTATCTGTATACGTTAGGTCATCCCATAAGTCGTGACGTGTTTTTAACGCTAACTGTATGGTGTAAACAAAATATAAATGTTTGTACACGACACTACATACGGGACGACCTAATATATGTATACAAGCTAGTGTTCCTTGAACTGGAAAAGGAAACGAACCTGATGATAACAAATTCACAGTGGAATCGTGGGCGACAGTGTCGGGCTGAGTAACTTGTTCTACTTCTTCTGCTGCCGCAGAATCTTGCACGCTTAATAATAGAGCCCCTAAGAAAAGCAAATGAGAGTAAGAATTAACAATTGAAATTGCGAATGCCCCAATAAATCGAGTTTCCAACTCACCTAATAACATATGAGTATTCTGAGGATCCGTTTCAACTTGTAACGCGTTTATAAGTAAATTCATAAGTCTTGATTTTAATTGTGCGAATGTAACGTGACCTTTGTCCGAAATGATTGGATTCGAGGTGATCGGCAACTCTTTGATAGTCAAATTCTACAAAGATAATGGTCGTAAATAATTGTTACACATGATGCCTAACGATATAATACATATACTAATTACTTGGAAGTGAAGGGGTAGCGCCAGCATCGATATTAATAAATGTATGGAGGCTCTACGTAGATCTGGTTTCGAAACTATGTTGGACTTTAATTTCAAATCCTTTTCCGGAAGGACAGTCTCCAATGCCGATATCACCGCTGGCACCAACACCTGTACTCCGTTTAAATCTAAACGGAACAAGTCTGCAGAATTTAAGAGAATGCTCGCTAACGTTTCGCCGCATTCTCGAGACTACGAATAAAGAACAGTGTTAGGTATCATGTACATTTTTATAGGAACCATGCTCTGTAAATATAGATGACTACCTCGTCAACTTTGAGACCGTGCTGCATCGCTTGATAAAATCTGGCTAAATACACGGGTAAAATCTCCTCGCCAGTCTTTTTAGCGCAAAATATCCTACACAATGCACCCAAAGCTTCTGCTCTCCCAGATTCGTACCGATCTATGCAGAGCGTTGGCGGGACATCGTTAATTGGTTCTTGCAACGAACTGGGACCTTCGACGAGTACAGAAGACGGTCGTTTCGTCGCACCCGATGGTTCTGTACGATAATAAACGTACTAATTATTTCTCATCTACTCAACACATTTAGCTAGTCGATATTTACGTGGTAAATTTTGCGACCATCCGTCGGTGCCTATAAATGCAGCCTCGAACAACCATTCCCCAAAAAGGTGGAGTATACTGTTGCACTTTGGACGCCCTGGAGCTAAAGGAGGCCTGATATCTTGAACTAAGGAAGTCATAGCTAAAAGTAAAACAATAAATCGTATTACAGTAGGTTCGGTATTTTATAGAATTAATATTTATAAGATCTTACAAGTTGTACTCGAAGCAGAGGAAGGTCCGGAATTGGATATCAACGTGGGTGGTGTACTCGAAACACGACTCGTCGTTAAACCGATTAAAGAGGCTTTTGGGATTCCTACAATTGGAAAGAGCAATGCTAATTCATTTTACACGTATACGTAAAATTTATTTTACAGGTATAACTATCTTCTTAAGATTCTAATGATTTGCTAAGAGAAAAGCTTTGCTTTATGAAAAGGTTTAAGGAATAATTGTTTAACTATGTATATATATGTACAATTAATGTACAACGTTACTGCATCTCAAGAGATGCTATCGGAGAAGATCGGAAGAGAAGTGCTGAATACCCTTAGTGACGGCAGAAGGTGTAACACTGAAACTTTTGGCAAGTCTGCGCTGTGTTGGAGGTGTAGGAGAAGGTTGTGTCAGGTCTTTGCCACTCGATTTGTCCCACCCCATACCCCCGCTGCCAATACTGGCAGATCCAGATGCCATAGAGGATACACAACACTCCTCCCAGCAACATGCCTGTGAAACTCCTAAAACATTTATGACTGCGTGCAACCATCACCAGAGATAGTAAGCTGTAGAAATAAATGTGCTAGTTTTGAAAATCGGAGCAGATCAAGAAAACTATTTTATCCACGATATCCATGGAATCAATGTACAACTTATTCTTACAGTTCATGTAAACGCTGATCCCGCGTCTCTGTGTACTACAATATTATACAGAATTCAATCGACGGCATATTTACTTACCAAGAAATGCGTCAACTTGACCCGCTATACCTTTTATGGCTTTCAGAAATATTTGCGGTAAACTTTGCAAGCAAGGATGTTGACATGGGTCTATAACATTCGGGCTGGCAATGGCGTACTGTAAAAATGCTTGAGTTTGCGAAACAACGGCCGGTCTGCATAAATCGACCGGATCTCCTATAGTTCTTAAAAGTCGGTACCATGCTTGGGCGACCGCTTCATCCGACATCGTAGGCGGTACGAGCTGAGAGTCTTCTTCGCCTAAACGTATCATTATATATGTTAGAAATTGTTAATATCAACGTTACAATTGATTACTAACAACAGATTGACTAACTTATTTTTAGTTCTGGGAACATTGGACCATACATAATTTGCAATAGTCTTGCAGTGAGAGCAAGACAGACGCGATTCCATTGTTCTACCAACGCTAATCTGTGCCTCCATCGAAGACAGGACTCGCGTAGAGTACGCCATAACGGTGGAGAAGGGAAATTACGTTCACATGCCACTAGCCACACCTAAAAGAATTTTCTATGTAAGAATGTATTCAAAATAATATTTTTTCATCGATGCATTATATACCTCCAAGAGTACACCTAGAACTCTTTCGCATAATTGTTCTCCAGCATCTTCTCGAGTTGCAGGAGGAGCTAAAAGTGCATCGTTAATTCCAATAAGAAATAATAGTAGGCTTTCCCAAGTTTCTCTTTCTAAATTTGCAGGACCTCTTGCAATCTGTTGTAGTGTTCTAAGTACTCTATGACACAAAACAGCCTGTCTATTAATTGTATCGGTTCCTATAAATAATATTGAATATTTCACAGATGCACCCTGCGTTACGATAAATATATAGAAATGTTAATCGATTAGGTAAGATATGGTTCTTTTAAATAGAAATTACCTAGATCCTGATATAAAAATGGCCAGACTATGAAAAAAAAGATCATTGCAGATTGTTAGATGGTGATACTTTGTAATTTGATAAATATTTTTTGCTAGTGCCAATGGCTTTCGAATTGATATTACGTACAGAAGAAGAGAGAAGAAGCGCAAAGTTATTGTTTTTACCTTCTCCTTTTCGTGGCACAAATAAATTATGGAAATGGCTTATTATTCTCCTCGCATAGAAATTCGGATCGTCTATGATTGGTGTAGGTACACAAATCTTTGGTGTAGAGTACAATGCTGATAGCCATTCGCAATACACATTAACACAATCTCTGACTGTGTCATGTTCAGCCAGGGGTAAGGACAAACCAAAACATATTACTTCCATACACCATTGAACTTCTTTGTCTGAGCACAACGGACTAGGTTCAGCGGCTTGGGTTATACCAAGATTGGCTGCTAGTTGACGCACAATCGACAAAGCTACTTCTTTTCCTGCTCCAGGAGAGAATTTTTCTAGGACGCTTTGACTGTCTTCCGAACCTTGTTGAACTAAAATGCTTAGAGAAGCCCATTCGGAATACATTCCTCCTTGGGAGTCCTAAAATATGCATACGTAGGACATTAATATATAATATTATAAAACGATTGCAAAAAAAAAAGAAATAATATGGAACGAAAAATTACCTTAAGATTAACTCTATTAAATACGCCTAAATTCATAGATTACTATACGCTATCGACGTCCTATAATTGAGAACTAATAAAGAGAAAGTAAAATCTCACATGTATTTTTTTAACCTTAATTACGATAGAGAGTCGTTCATCTTATATGTTATGTGTAAAAAACGCACGATCAAGTGCAAAATTATACATAGTTTTTCAAATTGTTGATATTATAAAATCCATGTACATATTATAAACTTTGACATTTGGATGTATATTATTTGACAGGTAGACGCACCGCCATGTATATAGCTAGCACGATTTCTATTGGTCACGTAGATACAGTCATATTTGATATACATTGATAAATTAGGAACGGTGCTTTATTTCTCCCTATGAATATATTCCTATAGTAAATGGTTTTATTACGAAATTATGTTATGTAGGAACTCGATTGTATTAATATTATAGTAGGATAAAATATATCTTGAAATAATAGTAGAAATGATCATTTTTTCTCGGTAAATAGTTGTAACAGTAAATTTCGGGAAAGATATTTTTCAGAAAAAGTGACTGTATTCTAAAACAGTATTAATATTATATTAGGATAAAATATATCTTGAAATAATAGTAGAAATGATCATTTTTTCTCGGTAAATAGTTGTAACAGTAAATTTCGGGAAAGATATTTTTCAGAAAAAAATGACTGTATTCTAAAACAGAGAGAATAGTTCATAAAGCGAGGAAACTTTATGGAATAGAAGGTATAGAAAAGAATTATATCTGGGCGTAGAATATATGAAACGCTTGCAGAGAATAGAGATTCGCAAGTCAGAAATTCAAGCGGAAAGATAGGTGATTCATTTGTTGTATAAAATAGATTTTGATTGGACGATTGTCTATTGGTAAGGTAGGAAACTTTGCTTGTTGGCTCTACCTACTGGATAGGACGACAAGCACATATTACATACAATCTTGTGTATTGTATTGCTCGTTTTTTTTGTGTATGGTATGTATCTAAATCTTGAAACGAAAAACATCGACAGATGGCTCAAGATCATGTTATGACTAATATTTTTAGTTGTACTTATGCAGATATATAAAAATCTTGCATACAGAAGGAACAAGTGTGAACACGAGACTGAGAATAATGAGCATAACGACAATGTTTCCGAATCGAAATCGAATTTGAGAGTTATACTTTCGTAAATTTGTGCATCGGGATAAATAGCGAATGAAACATGGCGTTTGTTTCTTTCATATGTTCCGAAGATATTGGCTCTTGATTTTTTTCCTTACGAATTTCCAATTAATCACGGCGAACGGGGTTCCGATGCGCTGAAGCTTCATTTTTCTTTCGCAACATTTCACCGCAACCGTGCGAGAACAGTCAATGGTTATTTACCATACATGCCTGATAACATTTGGGGAACATGAAGATGGATATACTTACCTGTGTCTATTGAGATGTGGAACGTTTCTGAGATACCGAGGAATACAACATGACGTCCCGTAGTTACACAAAATCTTACAGCCGTAAGGTCACCAGTGTGACGCCTGGGAGCATTCAATTTGATAAGCTTTTTAGGGAAAACAGCAATCGACCTTCCGCTGCTAAATCAGCGGGCACTGTTGGAAAATGGGGTATTACATCTTTCACATCTATCAGAAGCACAAATATCAATGGTATGCTTTTCCCATTATCAATCGCCGTTGCATGTATCATTACATTGTATATCGCAGACACACATATATATGTATATGTATATATATTTTGTATAAATATGTATCGTTAGACTATAGATTTTATGCACTGTTTCCAAACTATTAAACCTATACACACTTTGCTACACCAGCAACTTGGAATCAAAACTAGTCATTGCTGCTCTTCATTTGAATGCAAAACCAAAGACTTGTATGTATTTCAGCCTAAACTAAGAATAACTAAGAATACCTAAAATGCTATTAACACTTATATTGCTATCAAGCTTTGTTTGCATCTTCTTCGCGTGAGCAACACTAGAACACGAAAAAACAAGTATACTCGTGACTGGTCTGCAATGTGTTAAGAAAGGAAATAATTAGGAAATGTTTATTTCGCATAAAAATTCTATAGTCTGCGTATCACATATATGCATATATCGATTAACAATTATCTCTGATGCGTCAACATTCAATTAATATGGACATTCATGCGAATTTGTAGAATTTATTTTTTATACAATGTTTATACAGAACGTTCGGCAACAGATGGAAGAAAATTTAAGGGACAATCCTTTAGGAGAACACAAGGTGAAGATCGAGAATACTAAAATTGTTGCCGAACACCCTGATATATACTTACATATAATTGTAGTATTTAAGGAAAGGCATCCTTCGAAGTTTTCCTCAAATATTATGAGTATTCGTTTGTTCGTAGGAAGGAGAGATGATATTCACAACACGTTCGGTGCGAAGAGAATAAAGCTTGATTATGGGAACCAGAATGCCCGCGTTAATTCCGGGAAAGATCCGTTTTCGTTCGAAACTGATCCAGACAATAAACCGGACGTAGCACCGCCGGTCGTTAAACCTAAGAAGTTTTTTAAGAGTAGAAATGTTCCACCTCCGATAGAAGAATCTCGCCAGGATGTGGCAATATACAAACAAGTACCTGATTCACATTACGGGCGAGCTCGTCCGCAGAAATCCGCTCCGCAGCCGCAGCCTCCGCCGCAGCCGCAGCCGCCTCCGCCGCCGCCACCGAAACAATCTTTGACGAAAGTGTCGAACGCCGCGGCTAAAAAGGTGGTTGCGGAAACTGTAGATGCAGCCAATAACGACGTAACTCCCAGCAGGGAGGAAGGTAAACCACCAATCGTATTGAGAATATGCAAAGGCACAGCACGATTAGTGTGCGCGAACGTTCAGGCTGCACCGGAGCCCGAGCCCGAGACATACAGAATTTCGACGCCGCTTACGAGTCCGACAAAAGCAGACGTCGAACGTAAGAGCATCGCCACGGACGTGATCAAATCTGACCATAAAACAGTCCGTTCCCATCAACCTATTATCTCGACGGTCTCGATACCTTTAGAAAATTCCGAGATGAGAAGAACCACTCGTAGTCGAGCGAAAAATCTACATTTAGACTTAACACCATCCTCCGCCGTGTCGGCCACACCGGTAACACCGAATTCGCATAGTTCTGGTCTTTCTTTAACCCTTAGAAAATCGGTCACCGATTCGAACAACACCTTAATATCTCATTACGATATCGTTAAGACTGATTGTGGTTCCACGTATGCCTGTAAGCCAGCGATCGAACCATTGATTGGGCGTGATCAACCACTGCCAACCACAACCCAAGAACTGATCGACATACTGTCGAGCGATTCTGATCCTATGCAAACGAGACCAATGATAATAAACGCGCCAGAAACCGAGGAAGCCGTCGAAGAAGCCGTTCCGGACGAGGTTCAACATTGTTCAATAGATATCCCGACGAACGAGGTGATCTCGGAGCCTGCTCCGCAGCCAGAACCTGCTTCGCAAGGTTCTGAAACGGTTCAGACACCAGAACCGGAACCGGAACACGAGCTGGAGCCAGAACCGGAACCTGAACCAGAAGCAGAACCGGATCACGATGTGGAAATCGAACAGCCGGCCCGGGTCACTGATAACGACACAGCCACAGCTAAAGCCTTAGTCGATCAAGATTGGTTTTCTGGTAGCGACGATAGCGAAGGTGTCAGCGGTAACGCGGAGAGTGACGTAGCTTTGCATGTAACGAGCACGGTGGCGGAGACTCAGCCCCAGAATGCACCGTCCGCAACTGTTCAAAAGCCTGCTACCAAAAAGGGTAGCATTTTTAAAAGTCGATCCACAGGCGCGACAAACGGAAACAAGAGGAGGGCATTGTACAAACATAAATGGTGCGATAGCGACAAAGAATCGAACACCACGGACACTGCTACTACTGGTAGCAATACGCCGACCACTGCTTCAGGGTCCCATAGCAACGCAGGACCTGTAGAATACGAGGAAGAGTTCGATCCTTCGCAACTGACCAGAGTTGTCACATATCCTGAAGCTGTTGCGGGTTTTGAGGATGAATCCGATGCTATAACCAGCGTACGTTGTGGCAAGAAAGTCAAGGGTGTACGTATATATTCGATAAGGATGATGCTTTTGATCGTACAGTATTGGTGAACGAGATGATTGCTGTGTCAAAAGAAAATGTTAATGTAAGATTTATCTTTCAGTTCTACACCGTAGTAAAGAATGTGAAGAAAGCACATCAAATTCAAGAAAGCGGAGAGTTTCAAGAGTTTAATGACGATGTTGAATATATATTAGACACTTTAAGGGAGAACAATCCGAATGCTACTCGTTGTCTTTCAGCTATACGATTAGCGAGCAAGTGCATGGCACCTGCGTTTCGGATGCACGTACGTGCTCATGGAACTGTTGCCAAGTTCTTCAAAGCACTTCACGACGCGACCAAGGATCAGGTATATATGTATATAAATTCAGTTCCATGAAATGCGCTTGCATATGTTATAAATATAAAATTTTCAAATTCGAAAAGTCCAAGGAATATTATTACATATTTCTTTTCTTCAGAGCCTTGCTTTGTGTACAGCAACAGTAATGTTTGTATTAAGTCAAGACCGTTTAGCTATGGATTTAGATCGGGATTGCTTGGAATTAATGTTAAGTTTGTTAGAATCTGATGCCAGTCACAAAGATGCACTCGATGATTGTGGCCTTAGCGGGGCAGAATTATTAAAAAATAGAGAGAAAGTGCGCCAATTGTGTGCTGATATTCAAGCTCAAGGACACGCGAAACATCTAAATCTTGATAATATAACCGTAAGTATATTATTCTTTGTGATTTGTGATACAAAACTGATAATAGCCCAATTATCTATTTATTTGTTCATTTATTCATTAGGTTGGTCAACTTGCTATGGAAACACTTCTCAGTCTTACATCGAAACGTGCTGGCGAATGGTTTAAAGAGGAACTTAGAGAATTGGGAGGATTAGAACACATTGTTAAAACAATCAGAGATTGTCACCGTCATATTAATGCTCAGGATATTACGAGATCTGGTTGGTCAGATCCTTTATTAGACAAATTACGTAAAGTTGATAGATGTCTACGTGTATTAGAAAATGTGAGTAAATGATAAAACGGTGCAGACAGATTCCGCTGCCAAGAATAATTCTGAATGTATTCAATTATTCCAGGTTACTCACATGAACGAGGAGAATCAAGTATATTTATTGAAATACGAGAGCGGAGTTTTAGTCAGCACATTAGCGAATTTGTACCATCTTTGCGGACAAGAAATTCCTATTTATCCAACCATAGATCCGAGTGATAAAACTTCTACTGGTGCTGTTATTAGAGAGTGTCTATTTGCTATTATTAAGGTTCTCATTAATCTTACACATCGATTCAATAGACAATGTAAGTCCACGCGTTGTTGTAGTCTTTAGATGTTGTGATCTTTAGAGAGCTTATATGTTTTACACTGTTTATGATGTTTTTTTTTAGCTTTCGGAAGCAAATCGGTAGGATCGCAAACAGGTGTTTTGGATTGTAGTTTGTACCTTTTGTTACGCGTTCCCGAGTCACTTCCCGAAGAGAAGCGTTTCGATATGATGATGTTGGCATTGATTATGTTGATAAATTTAGTAGAACAATGTGATGATAATAAACAACTTCTTATCGAGTCGAGAGCTCCTCCGTCTCCAGAAAATATTTTTGACGGTAAATATTGAATAAATCGCGTGGATCCAGCGTGTTCTTTTTTTATGGTGATGCTGAAATTATATTGTAATTCATCTCTTTTGTTTAGCGTCTGAGGAAAGCGGAGTAGAATCTTTAATCGACCTTTTTTACAAACAAGAGGAATTAGCACGCGCCGAAGAGCAAAAGACAGATGCTATTTTGGATGGGGAAAAAGATTGCGAGCAAACTGAGACCGTGTCGACCACAACTAAATCTCAGGAGGAATTTATCGAAGAAACTGTTACAAAATGTTTGTATAAACATTACTAGACGATACTTTGAAGTTACTGTAATGTGTACAGTGCGTATTAAGTATAACATATATTTTTTTACTCTCCAGTATTACAAAAAGCGGGACGTCATATGGAACATACTTTAATAGGGGCGTACGTCGTACTCCTACTTGGTTACTTAATAATGGATAATAAGGTGAGTAACTCTTGGAAAAGTACCAACACCGATTCGTTGTGTACATGACATACTAATAAAATTGTTTACTTCTAGGATTACGAATCGTTGGTGCGCAGTAGACTTCCAGATAATAATTTTACCGCTATGGTGTCTGTACTTCAGAAATTTTTCAATTTCATGAATCTAACGGCATCGGTAACTACTCGAATTATTATTTAACGAATATCGTTCGTAATCGAATCGAACCGAGCACACGGATATAATTTTTGTTGTTTGCTTTTCTAGAATGAAGTAAGTAGTTGCGGAATCGCCGCTACCGAAAAGGTGATTAAGTTCCTAAAGATGTCGGATGCCAGAGTCGAGGAAGAGAAAAACGAATTACCATTACCAGCATTAGAAGATCCAAACATAATGCTTGATTTATCTTCGTCTTGATTGATATCTTTTACAACCACGTCACGTTTTTTATTACCCTGGCAAGCAAAGAGAGCCAAAGTTCTATGTGTCCAACGAAGGGAATTTCTATCGCAGTATGGATGGACCTGTTTCATATTGACCATATATTTTGATATATATTTATTCACTTACGTAATTTATTGCTGTACCTTTCATTAAATTGACTTATTTCCCCCTAGTAGCAGTAACACAATTAGACATTAAGTGTAAGTTGTTAATTAATTGCGCAGAGAAACTAATATCATAAGAGACGCGCTTTGTAATTACGCATACGGCTTACTTAAGTTCTTGGCTGGCGTGTATGTATTATTATCGATTAACTGATTTAGCAAATCGATCACGTATTGTTTTATTTTTGCTGAAAGATTTGTCCGACGAGAAACAACGGGAACAGAAAGTGTAAGGCATTTTGTCGGATTTTAAATACGTTTGCTGTAAGATAACGCATAAATTCTCCAAAATTCTACCGATTACGTTTAATCTACCATGTAAGCTCTTAATTATGTGATTGGCGGGGTGTTGGGGTTCATCGTAACCCGATTAAAATTTTCGAGATAGCATTATTATGTAAGTTTATTTTAATATTAAAGATTATAGTATAAGCCTTGTAAATGAAAATTTATAAATTATAATTGTATCTTAAATTCACAGTTTCCGAGTTATTAGATCCCATTAACAGGCGCATGATTTTACGAAACACCTTTAGTCGCGTGTTTTGCCTGATAAAGTAAGGGAGAAAATAAGACATATATATATGCATATATATATACATATATATGTGTGTGTGTGTGTATATATACATATGTGTATATATATAATATTATATTATATTGTTATGTATATGCAATAAACTAGCTTCGAATACTATGAATCTGTAAAATAAAACATTTTTTTAATAAACGTTCAGATACGTTATGCATTAAAGGACTTAAAAACCAACGTTTCATTCTCTGTCGCCCACACGTTTCGCTTTGCATTAATTGAAACAAAATAAATAAAGGTGGAAGACTACACGCGTTCATTAATTTGAATCGAATACTTCGAAAGATGTTTCAACTATGTAGTCTTATCACTCACTCCTAACTTCAAGGATGTTCTACCAGTTGTGTTGTATCATACTTCAGTTGTTCACATTTATGCTTTTATAAATGCGTATAGAAACTGTGTCGGATTCTGAATTCTGAGAAACTAACATTAAAATAAACATATCATTATTAAATGATATGTGGTAAAACTGTTTAATGTCGTTATGCTGCAATACAACTTCACTCGATACCAGTATAATTCAATGAATGATTTATTGCATCGCCACACTTGCGTTACACAATTGTAAGCACCGGCAGTAGAAATAGTATTAAATAATAATAAAAAGATGTTGTCCATACGACATATTCCAAGGTAAGTATTGATGCAAATTATGTTAATGTTTATTAACTTATTTGTAATAGTTAATATCAGCTAACCTTAACATTCATCGTGACAACTGGTATTAATAATTTTTGTACATACTAGAACGCAAATTGCGATGCCCCACAAATGGATAAGCATTGCACATAATACAATTCGATTAGGTTCTAACTCATCTTCATCTTCATCGGATTCATCTGATTCTGATAGCGATTTAGACACCAGACCCCAGAAACAAACTGTGAAAACGACTAATAGCAATAGTAATGTGACACAGAAAAAGGATTTGGATTTGTACGAATTAATAGATTATTATGTGCAAGTAAATACTTTATACCTTTCTGTTTGATAAATTAAAGCAATTTAGTTTCTGTTAAAATGCACAGTAATTCTATGTATTGCTTTTAAAGAAAACACCTTCGAAGCAAGTAGATATCAAGATAAGCGAAAAGGATAAAGCAGAACAGTTAGGTGGGTGTGTAATCTATTTCAGAATTAATAAAACTGATTTGTTAAATTTACTCTATGGTATGTCATTTGTGCGAATTAATAATAAATAACATTTTATTTTAGAGTATCGTATAACGAAAGCAGCTGAAATATTAACTTCATCTGTCGGAGGAGATAAAGAGAAAGTCGTTTCGTCGTTGCTATTTAGTCTTTCCGCTATCAAAAGTGAGAAACAATCTACAGAGCCAATGTAAGTATATAATATTTGTAAACAGAATAATATTTCTATAGTATAACATATGCGTAATGTATTTCACAGCAAGGAATTTCCAAGTAAATTTAAATCAAGGAATGCAGAAAAGGACACATTAAAAAATGAGAGAATGAAGACCAGGATGAACAATGAAAACAAAAGTAGAACAGCAGATATAAAAATGAAACAAAACTCTATAAGTGGGAAATTGTTAAAAATGGGTCAGGAATCAAAGAAACCTGAAGAGCCATCCATAATTAAACAACTACTACAAACACACGAAGAACAAGCACAACCGTCTATAAGTAAATTGTTGTTACAAAAGGACTTATCCGTAACTGAACAAGCTTCGAAAAAGAGTCAGACACAAACAAAACCTCCAATGCAATCCATATTTAAACAATTATTAAAAGAACAAGACAAACAATCGTTTAAAAGTAAAACCTTGCCACAGAAGAAACCTGCGGAGCCATCTGTGATAAAACAGTTACGAGAACAACAGTCTAAAACCTTGTTACAAAAAAAAACCGAGCAGTTATCCTTAATTAAAGAATTATTTGCAAAAAGTGAAGAACAAGAGAGTCAACCCCCTAAGTCATTGGAGGATCAAAAGCAAAAGGAGCAGTTGTCAGTAATTAAGACATTGTTAAAGGATTACCGAGAGCAGAGAGGATCAAGACAAAAGAAACAAGAGGGACAAATGACACAAGAGGGTCAAAAGGGGCAAGAAAGACTAGAGGAACAAGAGAGACAAAAGATGAGAGCACAAGAGCCGTCTATAAGCAGAATGATGTTAAACAATGTTTCTAACACAAGAAAGTCCAGATCTGGAACTAGAAAGCCAAAGAGACCGCATTATATGAAAAGAGAGACTGGTGTATCATCTCTGCATTGGATTCTATTCGACGACGATGTAGGAGAAGAAAAAAGGTTCGATTTTAAATAAATAAATACATTTATTCACAATTATAATATTGACTTAACTTTAGGAATGAAGAGGATATGAATAAGTATTATAAAATTTTTGGTGAAACCAATGCAACCCCTTCAAAGACTGCCGAGCTCGAAACATGGAACTTGTGCGAGAAGAAATATATGAAAATGATTACAACGCACTATCCAGAAAATGCATTTCAAGAAATGGCTCAATGGACTGAGGAAGGAAAAATGTGGAACTTCCCTATCGACAATGAGCAAGGTATTATTATAAGAATAATGAATTTCTTCCTCGTAATATATTTTGTGAAAAAATCTATTTTTTAATCACGCAGGAATGGACGAGGAACATAGCATACATTTTTCGGAACATGTGTTCTTGGAACGACATTTGGCAGGATGGTGTCCCACTAAAGGACCCATACGGCATTTTATGGAATTAGTGTGTATAGGAATGTCAAAAAACCCATACATGACGGTTCAAGAAAAATATGACACCATCATGTGGTACAAAGAATTCTTCGCAGATAAGAATGATTTATTGAAGAAATTAGGGCTTTTAGAGATAGAACAAAATGTAGAGAAACAAGCTCAACTGTCTCAGTAATGTCCTTTTCTGTGTAAATTGATACAAATGCAATAAAGTAAGAAACTTGTACAATCAATATTCCTGTATATTCATTTTCATTCGATCTAATTTTCAAATTTAAATAAACGTTGACGAAATAAAGTTCGATTTTTCTGTTTACGGAAAGAAATGCTTGGGAGCGTGGCAGTCAGTGGCAGTCTCGATTAAATTCGTCTATGTACATATGTATGTATTCAATAGACGATTTTTAGGTTATGGTACAGTTAACTCGTGGAAGTAAATTTTGAAAGGAAAAATGATCGAAGCTGAAAGTATCGAGGACGAAAATGGATTGCGATCCGATGGTAGACGCGCTTTAGAATTACGACAAATACGCGTGAAAATGGGAGTTTTCGGACAAGCTGATGGGAGTGCATACATCGAGCACGGTAACACTAAGGTTCTGGCAACGGTGTACGGACCTCATCAGGTTAGGATTCATATTTTTCGTTTTTACGTATTGTTTAAGAAGTTAGTTGTTTAACGAATTATTTGACAAATGTAGCCGCGAGGTTCTACTGGAAGATCTTCGAGCAATGTTACCAAAGGCATAGTGAACTGTCAGTACAGCATGGCAGTGTTTAGTTTGTCCTCTGGCGAACGTAAACGAAGACCAAGAGGTGATAGGAAATCGCAAGAAAGATCGCTCCAATTGAAACACGCTATGGAAGCAATAATACATTTAGAATTATATCCACGCTCGCAAATCGACATTTATGTAGAGGTGTTGCAAGTAGATGGAAGTGAATACTGTGCATCTGTAAACGCAGCCACACTTGCATTGATAGATGCTGGAATTCCTATCAAGGTGTCGTATGATACAAAAGAAAATTTATATTTCGTTTGTCGCAATAAATCTCTAAGCTAAATTATTTATTTTATAGAATTATGCTGTGGGTTGCACCGTAACCCTAATCAATAGACCAACCGTAGAAGATGAAGATAAAACGCTAGGAACAGGAGTTTTAGATGCAAATTATGTAGAAGAATGTGCTCCTGGTGTTACCTTATCCGTTGTTGCGTTGCCAGACAGTGATAGCATATCCAAAGATGGTTTCATAGTGGTAGCTCAAGGAGCAGGTCAACGATTACATTTATCGAACCTCGAATCTTTAAAGAAACGTGTCCTGTGCGGTTGTCAGGACATCAAAACCATTTTAGACAATGCTGTGAGGCACCACTTAACAGAACAATCTCTTCCTTCCCTTTTTCATGTTACCTTGGATTAGATGTAATAAAACACGATTGCATGTGAAATTACAATTTTACGAACGATATATTTAAACAACTTTTCTTATAAAACATTTTATAAAAAACATATTCTAAAAAATTAGGTTTTTCCTAGAAAAAATATGTATATATAGATTTTCCTCACTGTTGTATACTTTATGCTTACTCTGTACAAATTGACCAGGTCTTGAAGATAATTAGTTATTCACACTTTCGCACCAGGGTACCTTTCCATAATCATTCCCACTCCCTGAAGGATGCAGAACATGGTTACTGAGAAGAATTTAATTGGCAGAAAACATCAGTATAAAATTTCATTTACCTGTCCACCAGCTGCGCAAGCAGCAATCAATCCAAACTGTTGATCTTCTCTAATAAGTCGATTAGCTGTGTGAGTTGCTAATCGAACTCCAGTTGCTGCAAATGGATGACCGATCGACAAAGATCCGCCCCATGCATTCCATTTACTAAGATCCGGAGTTCCTACTTTCGTGGATCTTCCTAGATAATTCTGTGCAAACCAGTCGGAGTCCAAAGCTTTCAAATTCGATAAAATTTGTCCAGCAAAAGCCTCATGTATTTCCCATACTCCTATATCTTTCACGCCTAATTTAGCTTTCTCTAATACCTACAAAAAATTTTTATAATTTTACTTCGAATACCGAGTATATCAAATACGCACAAAAACCGAAAATTTGTAACCTTTGGTATCGCATAAGTTGGCCCCAATAGCAACTGATCGATCGGATCTTGAGAAACATAAGTAAAATTTCTTAAGTACGCTTTCGGAGTTAGGCCAAGCTGAAGAGCTCTTTGTTCTGACATAATCAAAGCTGCAGAAGCTCCGTCAGATAAAAAGGAAGCATTAGCAGCAGTCACGCTACCGTATGGTTTAACAAAAGCTGGTTTCAATTTGGCTAACTGTTCAGGTGTAGAGACACGAATTCCGTTATCTTTGTCAACTACTTTGTCCACATTTGGAACTGCAGAAAATAGTAAAATATAGTTTTAACCAACTTTATCATTTATTACTAGACTGTTACTACCTTTGTAAGGAGTTATGTCTGTAAGATATCCCTGTCTTTGCGCATTAGCAGCTAAAGTATGCGAACGTAAGGCATACTCATCCTGTTCCTTTCTCGATACTCCAAATGCTGCAGCTAATCTATCACCACTGTGTCCCATTGTTTCCCCACTGGAAAATTCTGCCACAGCAGGTAACTGTAATTGTAAGAAGATAATACAGTGCAATCGACACTTTTTAGAAATTTATTTTGTGACGAGTTGACTCACATCTGGCACAAAGTGCTGTGGCCTAAGACCACCAAGCAGAGACAACGTTTGCCCAATGGTCTTTGCTTTGTTAGCTTGCAGCATCAAAGATCTCATACGTCGATTGTGTCTAATCGGTATATCGGACATAAATTCAACTCCGCCAGCAACAATTACATCGTATACACCACAAGCAATCAATCCCATACCAGTTGTAAGAGCTTGATTGCTACTGATGCATGCCATTGTTACTGTGTGTGCAGGAGTACGATCGCTATAACCAGCTGCTAGAGCAGCTTCTCGGGCGATATTGGATGTCTTTACTTCTTGCATAACAGTTCCATAAACTATATATTCGACCACTTCTTGAGGAAACTTAATTTTCTTTTGTAAGGCCCTATATAATAATTTTATTTACTTTCTTAATTTATACAATATAATATGTAATAAGTAGATCATGAATTCTTATGAAAAATAAATATTTAAAATCCATAGTCCAGTAACACGTAACTTACACCAGTGAATGTGTCGCAAGATCATATGGCGTTAAGTTTTTGTAACTTGTTCCAGATTGCAAGAATGGTGTCCTAACACCATCGACGTACACAATGTTCTTGGCAGCATTGTCTTTGGTCGCGTATGATTTATTTACGATTACATTCCAATAATTTATGGCAGCTCCTAAGGCATAGAACAATTAGTACTCAGCGTTAATACGGAGAAAAAGTAATTATATCTTTTTCATCTCCGAAAGAAAAAAAAATACTGTTTCATCTATTCAAATATTTGGGCATACATAACATAATCAAACATTTCGTAATAATAATTATAAAATTATTCCACTGAAGCCTTCGATACTGTACTTTGTACCCGTATTGTTGAAAATATCAAACCATATCACACGCCTACTAGATCGTGTTCGATTAAATATAATTTATTTGAATTATGAATTAATTAATCGTACCATATTTAGTGAATCCTTGTGTCGTCGCGACGCTATTCTTCACGAGCGAAAGCATTTTTGATAATTAATAAAAATAAATCACTATTTTCTTATTTTCTAGGCAGCCACTGTATATGTCACTTTATTTCTTTGGAATAACAGGAACTGGCACGGAACAATTGACATTACGTACTTTGACCCACAGTAGCGACTGTCCAATGGTTCACAATGTTGGCGGTAAATTTGAGAGTCGTTTGTTGTTTTCAATGTATACGAATTTTTATAATAAAGAAATTTCATGAAATAATATTACGATGAAACACCGAGCACTTGCCGAATTAACTAATCGAAATAGAAGAGATTTTTCGCGTTGTAACACAAAAAATACACTTATAACATGAAAACACGAAAACAACACTTTCGTACCTCACGGTATCCCCATCCATCTCTCTATTTTTCCCATATTCTACAAAGTTGCAGCTTTCATTTAAAAAAAATTTCATCGCTCTACCTCATTCCTATCGAAAGTTCCTTGATTTTGAACAATTTTGAATCCGATTTTGTCCAAATTGCCCACTGTGCGGCGCAACGCCACAGGTAGGCACATGGCCTCTCGCCCCACTCTGTCAGTACAGTACGATCAAGTACGATTACCCGAGTGCGCATGTGCGGGAAAACTGACAGATTTTTCCCGCGTACAAACTCGCGTGTACGAACAATTGTCGAATGTGTAACAACAAAACATCAATTTAATGCAGTTTCAGGATGACTTTGGTGCGCTCCATTGTGGAACGTGAAAAAGGATCAGGTAAATTCATTGTAATATATTAAAAACCGCAAGAAAATCGAGTGAAATCTAGATATCTGTTGATAGGTTATATATAACCCACATAGCGTCTTCATAACCGAATTGTCAATTAAAATACCTCCAGGTTCTGCCAGGAATTTTTATACGTTAAATCATATTTCAGCATCGATACGTGACTACGATATCGCTCTGTATCGTTTAAAGTGCTATCAGAATGATGTCTATCGTGGTATTACCCCGAATACGAACGCACTCGATTACAATCCGGAATCGCCAGTTTTCGCGTGCCGATTTTGCACTACGGAAGGCTACGAGGAAATACTTGCTTTAGCGAACGAGGATGGAGAAATCGCGATTCAAAATACTAATGTTAATGCGGTGTGCGATCGACCGTTGGGAAAAACACAGGTGATATTATTATACTATTAGTACGGATGTAATTGGAAAATGAGTGCAATGTTCTACGAGCGATGTATTTTGCATGAAATCGATAAATTAAAAGAAATATTTCTGCATGAAATTTTGGTTATAAAATATTGTATTAATTACATAGAAATAAAGGCATTTAATTTTATTTCCAGGCGCACTACAATGCAATATTTGACGTTGCCTGGATGCCTGGCGAATTAAAATTAGTGACAGCATCTGGAGATCATACCGCCAGATTATGGGATTTGTCTGGCTCTAAAATAAAACAGATTGATTATTTTTATGGTCATACGAGGAGTCTTAAGACTGCTGTGTTTCGTTATCAAGATCAAGGTAATTATTTCATGATCATATAATAAATGTATTCCCAGAAGTATTCATCGATACCATTTCATTTCAGCTGTGTTCGCAACAGGAGCTAGAGATGGCTGTATAATGTTATGGGATATTAGAGCCAACCATCATGAACAACATAAACCAGACAATTGTATTGCCAACGCACATTACAATGGATCCATTGGCAATGTGAGACAGAGAAGAGCAATCAATCGTGCACCCAGAGCAGAAAGTATTACTGGTTTAGCATTCCAAGATGATGTTACTTTACTGTCTTGTGCAGCTGGCGATGGGTAAATTTATCGATATTAACATTCCTTGTACATAGGAATACAGTGTGTTAACAACTGTTATTTATATTACAGTTTAATTAAGGTGTGGGATTTGCGTAAAAATTATACCGTTCACAAAAAGGAACCAATAGCTAAGCATACAATGAACTATAGCGGGCACAGTAAAAGAAATGGGTTCTCGTCGTTGTTAATATGTCCTGCCAGAATCACGTTATACGCAAGTTGTATGGATAACATTATATACGCATACAACATATCATCATATAATCCCAATCCAAGTAAGATTCGCGGCGACGGGTTCTTCATATTAAAGTAAATGAAAGGTTAACATGTTTTACACATTAGTTGCAGAATTCTATGGCCATCAGAATCGCACGTACTATGTTAAGACTTGTTTAAGCTCCGATGGACGTTACATAGCCAGTGGTTCTAGCGACGAACTTGCGTATATATGGCGGACAAACAAACCAGGTTCACCGGTAGTTCAACTCTCCGGACATACGGAAGAAGTTACTTGTATAACGTGGTGCAACGTTGGGGAAACCAAAGTACAAATAGAAATTTCACTGTCTATTTTCCTATGCCATAAACGTTCATTCTATTTACATATGTATTTCCCTTTTTCTTTAGATAGTAACATGTTCCGACGATTCCTGCCATCGAATCTGGAGAGTTGGCTATGAACATAAAATAGAGAACGAGGAAATACAAATACGCGGTCACGCCGAAATCGTTAATACGAAGAATCCATTAGACAGTTTAAAATTAGAAACAACGCCAACAGTTTCTCAACGTTGGGTTGTGTCCGAGGAACGTACTCCGGGATCCGACACCACGCCTAGTATGTATTCATAAGACTATAGATATATTAACACTCGCACGGTCACTGTTGGGTCTTTCTAGACCCAGACATTTCTATGCCAATATTTTTACATAACTTGAATGGTAATTTTTTCGTTGCTAGGTGCCACCCCTGGTCCCAGCGATTTTATCAACCAGACCGAAGCTAATCGAACTAGTTACAGACTCAGTAATTCTGTGAAGAGAACTTACTGTCAGATGATGATGGGATCGCGGTCCGAAGGAAAGTTCACATCGCTTTTGTCACCGATACACGAGAACAATGAATTGATCGCGAAACGAGCTCATTTAGAAAATCGTGGTGCGCGAAGATTATTTAGTCCGTACAACGACAATAGTCGATTGCACAAAGGCTACGAATCGGACGAGCCAAGCACAAGTTCGTCTACCGTGGAGAGTAAGAACTTTTCTCCCACATTGAATCTCCCGAATTTCGTGATCGACGGGACGGCGCCACATCTACTTCAAATGTCCCCGGAAAAGTACAAAGAAAACGTCGATTGGCTGACCAGAATACGAAGAGAAAAATTCGAGATCAGATCAGGAAAATCAGTGTCGGAGAAATTGACTGGCGTTGCCGCGACACCCGCTAGAAGAAACAGTAGATCACGATCTATGGAACCGCAGAAAGTATCAAAATCGTCTAAAAGCTCGGTACCCTCGTTGTTGAACTTCTTCAAAATTACGGGGAAGGATAGTGAAACGAATGCGTGTTACGACGGCGTCAACAGTGTACCTTCTACAAAGTCTTAAAAGCAAGATTGTCCCGTACCCACAACTCTAGAAATATATTTTTATAATTTTAGCGTAAGATTACATTCAAAGCGGGGACTAACGAATGTGATAAAAATTCCAGTGCATTTGCAGTACAGCAATCATGTAAAACAGTAATGGAACTTTGTAGTGTAGAATATAGGTACATCTAGCATAACCGTGTGAGTATTACAATATAAATATATGTAAAAAAATAGATTATATACTCAAGAATGTCATGTACAGATGACAATAGCGTAAGGTATCTTTTATATACGATAATAAATTATTTCTTATAAAAATATATTATTCAACCATGAAGGGGATATAGCGAATTTTTTCTACCGTTATTAATAATGTGCCTGGCATATCAAAGAAACAGAAGTACAATAAATAGATCACCATTTTATTTAAATTATACATCACCTTTTTATTAACTGTTCAGTTCGGGTGTAAACACTTTCACTGCCCGTGAAAGTAATTTAATTTTAACTGACTTTAGTTCGTACTCTTCATCGTCGATGTACAATGTTTTTTCTTTACTTACCTACAAACACATTTAGTGTAAAAATAATATATGAATAGTTAGCTATAATATACAGTAAAGGTTCGATCTAAGAAAAACCCTCGGGTTCGTGCTGTTTCTTAGATTGCACAGTTCTAAATACTATTTTTTTGTGACTTCACCGACCGGGCCAAACGAAAAGGACAGCGCGTGGCCAAAGGCGCACTACATACAGTCAATTAAATCACTAAATACAGTTCAAATTATATTGTATTTACTACCATTTTAATCAGAAAAAATGTCACAAATAAGTTTGTGAAAGTCCCATAAAAAAATAATAAAAATAAAGAAATTTTGTAATTGTCGACCGAGGCAGCTCAAGCTTCGTAGATCGTACAGTTCCCGTTTTCTTAAATCGAATATTTACTGTATATAGCTTATATAAATATCCCAGTAATTAAAGTTTACCTCTTCAGGTATTATTTCAATGTCTTTTGCTTCTAATACCTGCTTATATAATAATTTGTTATCGTTCTCTTGTTTCCATCCTTCAAGCACAAAATTAAAGTACCCAATGTCTCTTGGACCTGTACCACAAATATAGCATTTTATAGTTATTTCATTTTTTTTTTTAATAAAATGCTATATATCTTTTCAATTACCTATTTTCAATTTCAAAGACGGTGGCGACGACGATATTTCCGATTTCTCTACATTGGAACTTTCTATATGCAGTTCGTTCGTTGATATAGGCAACTCATGAGGAACACCACATTGTTCATTTACTATTTTACTATAATCAATCACTGGAAAAATTAATCAATATTATAAAATAAATTGTCGTATCTCTAATATTTCAATATTAGTAAACATGTCTAAACAAACCTGGTGTGCTCGGTCTTTTTGGAACGAATGCGTGCCACCACCTTTTATTTGTTGTAAGAATAACAGACTGATGACAACGGCTGCAGCCATCGCATGGATTTGTATACTTTATTGTTGCATCACAGTTCCAATTTAACTGCTCTTTATAACCATTGAATATATAAGTTGCATATCTGTAATGAGCGTAATGCAAATAAAACAAACATTGGCAAAATTATCAATGAACTCGAAATATTCGTGTTTACTTTTTTAAGGGTCCCCAGTACCAATATTTTTTGGCAATAGTATGCGCATCTTTCCATGCACCCCATTCAATCATGCCCATTGCATAAATTGGCTTCACTGGCTCTTCAGCATTTTCCTACAATCATAAGTATACACTATGTATTTTAATATTTTATAAACAGGGTGTCTCAGCTAATTTGATCAGCTTGAATAACTACTAAATCTACGCATGTTGAACGTACTTCGATTGGTTCAACTTCGATCATATCCATCATTTTAGAGTTTTCACGTATAACTGCCATTGTAGCCTCTGCTAACTGCCTCACATCGGATAAACGATCCGATTCACGATTCAAACTATCGTATTCACCATACATCGACTTTGCAACCCTGTTCACCTGTCCCAAAGGTAAAATACCGATAGGGCATTGTTTAACTGAATTGATATTGGAATTACATTTTCTAACTAGTCCCGTTAAAACATCTGACAAAGTGCCATCTCCTCCTGCTACTATGATGGCATCAGTCGGCGTATCCAAGTCCATTACAATTTTCCTAGCTTCATTTTCCGACTTGGTTTGTATCACCGTCACAGCTATTCCTGCCAAGTGCAGCAATGGTTCACAGTACTTTGTAAATAGTTTCTTAGCTTTCCTACAAATAGAAATGGTTGTTAACAATCGAACGAGCAATGAATATTTTATTGGTACATAAATGACAAACCCGTTCTTGGCATTTGGATTTAAAATAACTGTTACACGTCGATGTTTTATGTTTGTCGGACATGGAGCATCGCCGTACCGTGATGCAGTTTCACAGTATTGTCTCATTAATTGATCCGTTCTAAAACAAATAAGATATTTATCGGTAATATCAACAGGAATAGAATCAGCGTTATTTAAGTTAACAAATAAACATGGTAAAAATAATTTTTTAACAGAAGACTTTGATCTTACTCAAACGCATCTTTGCTGTAAGAAACTCCATAAGAGAAGGCTGCAGCTCCAACAACAGACTTCTTCCAATTATTTCTTATGGTCTGAAGAAACTTTAATATCTTCGCCATTTTTCTATTTCTGACAAAACAATATGTACAAACATATACATAAATATCACGCTGTACTGTTATTTCGGAAAACTTTCTTTCCTATATAAATCATTGAGTTGCTTCGCATCGATAACGTTTAAATTCATCTCCTTTCTGTGGAAATTAAGATATTCAATCGTGCAATTTGCTTTTCGAATCATAAACGTAACGCTGCATTTTACAAAAATAATACGAGCATGTATTTGATCGAGTCGAAATAATTCGACGACTGTTTAATATTCTATACGGAACCACGTGGTTTTAATGATGCAGTATGTATGTATGTATTTGTGTAACGAACCACGAACGTACTCCGAATACCAAATGCTATGAAAAAAAGGTTACACAAATTAATTAAACGGTATTTCACGATTTGAACGGTAAAGTTTGATTCGTTGTATAAGAGGGTGCGCAAAAGTTATCGAATACATTTGTTTTCTTCTAATTGTTTTAACATTAGATTGTATAAATATAGTATGTGCAACTACGACGAATATTCTACCAATCAGAAATTATGAGCAGCCTAGTTCTTTTAGCACGGATTGCGGTGTGTGCAACATTTTCTATTCGAGACGTGTAGCTTTTTCAACTATTATTTCTAAATCGCAGAAGTAGGCACCGTATTTAGTTAATCGATTCGCATAATTTCGTCGATCGTTGTTCCTCTTTTCGTTGACGAACTAATAGTTGAAAAGAATAGCATTCATCATAAGTACCAACCATTCGGTCAGGTAATGTCATTTAAAAAGAAACAGATAGTAAATTTATGTAACGCGTAAGTGTGCGAACCTTTTATTCGTATTTTTGGACATTTACTTCTGAAGTAACATTCGATATTCGAAAATGACAGGTCAGTAGAACAGTCCGTACAGCAATGTGCGATGTTCTAATCGTGTCGTTCGCCGATAGTTATTTACTATATACGTATACATTGTGAAATGCTATAAAATCTATAAGACTTATAGCCGCGTCAGGATTTCGTAAATGTTATGTTATTTCTGCGCCGCTACGTTCGTGCTACGTAACTATACGAATTAAGTATAATTTTAGATAATTCCACCGAGCTGCACAAATCGGATAAATCGAAACTTTTCTTTACGTTTACGTATTTATTATTTTATTTACTTCTTGCGATCATTTACGTGTACATCGCTGTTTAAATCTTTTCTCTAGTCTGTAGCGAATATACTGTCAGCGATAAAGAAAAGAATTCCTAAAATTTTTAATATTTACTCAAATGCATTAAATGTATATTTATCCACATTTATAGATGATGATATAACACAAAATTCAAAAGATAGTATCTTGAATGAAACTAGTGTTGATTGGAAGGATGAAGAAGTTGGTATAAACAAAGCGAACGTAACAATAGAAACAGTGGAGATGCCAAATGAAATTGAAAGCGAAGACAAAGCAGTACAACAAAATGTTGAAGACAAGAAAGATGCCTCCGAGGAGAATAGAAAACAAGAATTTGCTAATCTCGATTCAGCCATGTTAACAGAACCATCCACTTCGCAAGGCAACACTTTAACTTCCTTTGATAATGTTGGATCGAGCAGTAGAGAACGAAATGAAACCAAAGGTATTATCAAAATCCCATATATACAAATATATGTATTACACTTGTTGCCAAACACAATCGTATTCTTAATTGGTTGTAACAGGTGAAGTTTATTTTACAGATCGAATAGACGATAGCGGTGGAGTTTCGATGGAAAGTCTTGGAAATAGTTCAGACGAGGATTCCGGTAGACAGAGGCTAAGCCAAGGTGTATCGAGTCCATCAATATCCGAAGATGATAGCATGGACAGTACAACGGAATTTAATAAAATTAAATCCTGGCTGGATGATATGAAGGAAGACGATGACACCACTAGCGACAGTTCTTCGGATGACTTGGATGCTGTTCAATTGAGACATAGTAAGGAATTGCAAGATCTATAGAATCTATATAAGGTCCTTTAATGATATATATGTAAATGTAGAAACAGAGCAGGGTGCAGGGAGTGGAGGAAGATTCAGAAAGTTTCTATGTTCAGATAATGATTTTTGCGACATTGACGATGATTCAATAGGTATATATGTATATATACATATATTATATATGCGTATAGGTATATTTTTTAATTAGATGTAAACTGGTAGGTATAGGTAGGTATAGGTAGGTACATTGTGTTTATATTTTATTTTAATGTACGAATACTTACTTCCCAAAATAAAACTCTGGCTTATTTTAAAGCAAACAGACCGAAACCTAAGTGGTCCGTGGTGCCTGAGCTTACTTCTCGCGAACGAGGTTGCAACCCACTGTTCCACCGAAGATGCTACGGTTCATTGCATGTTGCGGAACGTCTGAAAATTATGCAAGAGCTCAATGAACATCGGGTAGTTATATTTGATGAAAAGAGAAACCAGAAATTCTATCATGAAGCTTATATATGCTAATGCGACATATTTTTACAGGGCTGCGTGAATGGCCTAAATTTTAATCAAAAAGGAAATTTATTAGCTAGTTGTTCCGATGATTTAGCCGTGATTGTATGGAATTGGGCAGTAGGGAAGAAACAACATATTTTCGACACAGGTCATACAAGTAATGTATTTCAGGTATGTACGAGCGTATATTAATTAAATTTTATAGGATGTGCTGAATATTTTCTATATTCGGTGCACCCTGTATTTGTGTTTCAATTATAGAATAATGTGTTTCTCTAATAATATATCTTAAATGTTTAGTCCAAGTGGCTTTCGTTCGACGATAATTTTTTAATAACTTGTGCTCGTGACGGCCATGTACGACTATTGGATGTGAATCGCGGTGCATCACGAAACGTTGCAACCCATGATGCACCGACTCATAAACTAGATGTTCACCCAGACACGCCGCACATCGTTCTATCTGCCGGCGAAGATGCCAAAGTGCTGTCCATCGATATTAGAGAAAATGAAGCAACGGAGTACGTGTTACCATTCAAACAACTCTTGTTTTGTAATATTTTTTTAAGTTGTTCCTTCGGTTTCGCAACGTACATGAGATTGATTGCGTAGACTGACAGTCGTGAAGGATGGCATCCATAATGTGAGGCTGTACAGCGTTCAATCGCATCCTATGAACAGTAATGAATTTTGCGTCGGTGGAGTCGCGCCTGAAGTTCGAATTTATGATCGACGAAAAGCGTCCTCGCAGCTGCATAAACTTTGCCCTGCACATTTGGTACAGCATTTCGATTCCAAGTGAAACTCTCTATTGCTAGTTCTGTTTAACCAGTTTGTGATCAATTGCAGATTGGATGCCCGGAAAACGTACTTGTCACTTCAGCTGTATATAACTATAATGGAACCGAAATTCTGGCAAGTTACAGCGACGAACTGATATATTTATTTGATGCAGTCTCACCGAAATTCGGAGATTTTGTGCATAGTTATGATGGCCACAGTAATACTATTACTGGTATGTTATACAATGCGTTTTGAGTAGTTGGAAAATTACTATGAACGCCCTCTACATAAAACGACGGTGATGTTAAGAACTACACTGTGCCCAGTCTCAAGTATTTACGCTCGATATATGTACTATGTATAAAAACTTTATTTACGTGTTTTACAGTAAAGGGCGTGTCTTTCTTCGGACCGAAAAGTGAGTTCGTTATATCTGGATCTGACACTAGAGACATATTTGTCTGGGATAAGGAATCGGAAGTGATTATCAATTCGATGGCGGGTGGCAAACGAGGAGTCGTACGTACCTGCGTCAATTTAATCGATTTGGAACGATAAATAGTTATTTAATAATATCTTATTAAACAGGTCAATTGCTTAGAACCACATCCGCATATACCCGTTCTTGCCACAAGCGGGCTAAGGTACGATGTGAAAATATGGGCTCCGTCCAACGACCATTCTCCTACCATTTGGGAACACTCGTCCTCTGTATGCATACTAAACAATGTATCCGAACGAATAGTAGTCAATTTCAATTTCACACTTGAGATTTTTTTCTTTTAGGTCATGAATTTGCGGGGTGCAAAAAGGACAATACGCCTCGGGGAGAACACATTGTATATAGAATACGAAGATCATCCTGTGATACTATTTGTAGATTAATTTTACGAAACTTCCGAGAGTATGTAGTAGAAGAAGTAATCGGTTAACGAATATAAGTCGATAACGACTTGTCTTTTCATACTGAAGTTAAATTAATTTGTATCCGTTTATATTACGAAATATAGCGCATTCAAGATAGTGATGCCGGTGAGGACGATGACGACGATAACGGTAGCGATAATCGTCCACATAGAACAAAGACTGCAATGTTCTCCATATTAGAGGTATCGAATGAGACTGTTCTGATGTTCGTGAAATTAACATCTGCACGATATTTTCAGAGATAATTAAACATTAAAATTATGGTGAAATACATACCGAAAACGAACTAAAACAGTTCTATGACCCTTCTTCGATTTATGTTTTTGTTTTCTTTTTTTTTTTTATCAGATCGGTAACTTATATACGTTATACACATAAATTCTTCTTCTTATTATTAATAATATTTCTGTAGTTGCAAGATCTAGTGTGTGATAAAACTGTATAAAGACTGTTGTTAAGAACGTGTACAGTATTGAGTGATAGTAAGGAACAATACAGTTCTATCTACTAAAGTTTCGTTGAACATACATGTTTATTTTTGCCCGTCGGATACAGGTAAAAAATTGGAACTATACTTCGAATAAGTTGTTCAGTTTTGTAACTTTAGTGTGTACATTTAATTACTGTAAATAAAAATCCATTAAAGTGTTCAAAACTGCGTCACTAATTCTTTCATATATTAAAATATTTATTTGTTACCATTAACCAGCTTAATGTACAGCAATGCATTGTTCTTAGATGATTCGTTCCGTACAAGTGAAAGTAATTCGGTCGAAAAAAAAAATTAAGAAAGAAAGAACGTTAGTCTTAAATATGGAAATGTAATGTATTACGTAGTAAATGTATAACATGAAATAAAAAGATTTTCAAAGGACGTAACGTGTTTTAAAAGATACCAATCGAATGAGCAAGAGCTGCATATATGTGCAACGTCGTGGTACCTATTATAAAAGTAGTAACAGCTTTAACAATGAGTGCTAACCACGGGCCAGTTAGGAAAAGTGTAGTTAGGAAGTCCAAGATGAGCGATCTATAGATTGTGAGCACAAGCATGCCAATTACTACAGGAACTAAACCACGTTTCAAATCGTGCCTTGACCACAGCCACACGAGCGTTGCTGTCGTTATATGCTGTACCTATGCATCAGAAATGGAACATATATAGAGTAAGACTTTTGTTCGACACCTGTGAATGATACGAAGAATGTGTTAACATAGAATTTAGTAGCATTCGATACTTACTAGGTTAATGTTAGATTCAAGACTCTCTTGAATGTATTTCCAATCAAACTCTGCCCCCCTCGCACCAACCCACAATAGAAGGAATCTGGTAAGGAGTACCTCGGCTCCTGCCCATCCAATTCCAGCCGTTAAAACTTTAGCATGTCCCTTACCAGGAATACTATTCAGCACTAGAAGGATTCCTACTAAATCAGCTAAATCTATCGACGATTTTAAGAATTCCTGAAACGTAATATCATCAATAATTAACAGAACTCGACGGAATAACAATCAAAATACGTACGCCTACTAAATCGAAGCCTCCTTCACCCACAGTATCAGCTGTCGGGAAAAATGTGGCGAATGCCAGCATTTTTACTAGTTGGGTGAAAATGTAAATGCCTCCTGCTTGAATGCATTTCCAAAATGCTCCGTATTCAGACCTGAAAGTTTTTAATGCGTTAGTTTCATCGTAAAATACTTCTATCAAGAGGCACGGCCGCAGTCGCATTTAGGTTAGAATGTTCTTGATCGTACTCACAAGCCGGAATACTTGTAGGTGAGGTAATATGGGACGTAAACTAAAGCTAAACAATTTCCGAAATGGTATAGTGTCATTTTTTCGATAGTATTATGTCAATTTAATTGTCATATCATAAATTATGCACTAGCAGACAACTCATAATAATATACAGGTGATTACATGCTCCATTTCGCAATTGGAAAGTCACTGTATAGAAGCCACTTAGTTCGGGTGTGCAGTGTAGATGGCAACATGATCGCAAACCTGTTACCTGTCCCTTTCTTTCCCGCAATGGATTATAAATCTGTCATTGTTTAGTACCATCCAAACTTGTCATATGTTCCCAATAGGGCTGTGCGAGTACCCGAAAATGCGAGCCGAGCTTAGCTCGGCTCGATTGTGCGAGTCGAGTCGAGTACTCGCACGATGCGAGCTACTCGCACCGATGCGAGCTACTCGCACCGATGCGAGCTACTCGCACCGATGCGAGCTACTCGCAACGATGCGAGCTACTCGCACCGATGCGAGCTATCCGCACCGATGCGAGCTGCTCGCAACGAAGCGAACGGCTCGAAATAAAATCAGGCGTAAAATGACATGGTGCGAGTTACAGCGGGAAGATCAGCACATCGATATTATCAAGCATTTTAGTATATTGACAATGCTAAATGTTTGCGATGTTTTATTATATATTTTGATATTGAAATGTTGATTCAGAATTTGTATAACCCTTATTGAAAATAATTATGCAATAACAACTATTTCCTAGATTTATGTAAATAACTAGATGTGAAGAACGGTATTTTATATATTCCTTTATATTATACTCCGGGGTTCAGTGTACAGTCGTAAAAATGTGTTGTTGCAAAATTGTTTATAATGTTGAAAATTAACGTTAAACTTCGTTAAATAGTTTTTGAAGGAATGGATATATAAATATTGTATAATATTGATGTGTATTTATACGAGGTCGCCGCCGCGTCTACAATGTATGCTGGCGGTTCGTCGGCGTGCTCTTTGATCGGCGTGATCTTTGGTCGGCGTGACAGCTACTAGATGACATGTAATGAAAACTCAGGAAAAATTGCGTTATATAATTGCGTTAATTGTCTAGCTAGGAAGTAGATTGAACTTTGCTGCCACTACGAATTATTTGGTAGTTAGCATGATTTTGGACCATCGTATAAAAGATCGACTGTTATCCACGGAGAAGAGCCAACAATTGCAAATTGAAAAATGATTTCGAGATGAAAATCGGTAAACTTTTTACAAACATTAAAATATTAACTAAACAGAAAGTATGACGAGTGTTGAACGTAGACATCAGATCCTTTTAAAAGGACCTAGCCGATTTATGGTCAAAACTGCCCTTAGAGGTTTTTCAATGATTAATGAACAATTCGAAAGCTGACTAAGAAAAACCCCTCTGAGTAAAATTTCAACCCCCTATCTTGCCCATGAGGTTGGTTACAGGGTAAATTAGATTTCGCGCTTCTCCGCGTATTTTCCGCACTCTGATGCTTCCTAAAATTCTGAAAAAATGTGACATATTTTGGATTCTAAGGCTGACTTTTGATAATTTTTTCAGATTTTTTTGTTACAAACTGTGGTCGTAAAAAAATGAAAAACCTCCAAAAAATCGGAAAAATGCAGATTCTTCAAAAATGTGAAAACATACTATTCTACTGTTTAGTTCCTTGTTAAAGTACTATAACAGGCAGTGTCGTCAATTTTTTTTAGATTTTTTGTTGTGAGACATCATCGTCAAAAAACAATAAAAACCAAATTTTTTCGACGTTTTTGCTATTAGGAGGAAAGTTACATTTGTTGGTTTTATCGCAGATATATATTAAGTAATTTTTAGCATTATTAAATTGAAACAAGTAATTGTTTGACCTAAGAAATGTGATTTAAGAGAAAGAATAAATTGTATTTTGTGTGATATATACCAGAATGTTCGTAAAGTTTTGTAACATCGCCAGACGTCGAACTAAGGAGCGGATATGCTGGGGTTCTTATCCCGTCGGTGGTCAATGTTTTTTCCCATACATCATTTTTATTTTTTCAATTTCTTATATTATTTATTCATGTGATTTTAACAATATTTTTTTAATGTTCTAAAAATATTGAAGTAACATTGATTAGGCAATGAATATTTATATTATTGTGTTCGTCCACGATTTCCGCCAGATATGAAATTGCTTGTGAAAATTGGTAAGATTCCGTGAAAAGAATTTTGAAATCCACTTCTGTCATTTCCAGAAAATCAAGAAATCAATACTGTTTGAAATGGAATCTTTTTGCGGTTCCAATTGTTTTGACCATCTTAATCGGCTATGCCCTTTTAAATCTTATCACCTATACGTGCACAGTACCGAATGACAGGCTGTTGGAACTTCCAACTTGTGTGAAAGGTTGTAGACTGGCACATATTGGCACGAATGCGTACAAATATATATCAATATTATACAATATTTATATATCCATTCCTTTCAAAAACTATTTAACGAAGTTTAACGTTAATTTTCAACATTATAAACAATTTTGCGACAATACATTTTTACGACTGTACACTGAACCGGAGTATAATATAAAGGAATATATAAAATACCGTTCTTCACATCTAGTTATTTACATAAATCTAGGAAATAGTTGTTATTGCATAATTATTTTCAATAAGGGTTATACAAATTCTGAATCAACATTTCACTATCAAAATATATAATAAAACATCGCAAACATTTAGCATTGTCAATATACTAAAATGCTTGATAATATCGATGTGCTGATCTTCCCGCTGTAACTCGCATCATGTCATTTTACGCCTGATTTTATTTCGAGCCGTTCGCTTCGTTGCGAGCAGCTCGCATCGGTGCGGATAGCTCGCATCGGTGCGGGTAGCTCGCATCGGTGCGAGTAGTTCGCATCGTTGCGAGTAGCTCGCATCGGTGCGAGCAGCTCGCATCGTGCGAGTACTCGACTCGACTCGAAAAGCGAGTCCCGGCTCGACTCGACCCGAGCTCGGCTCGCATATGCGAGCTTGGCTGCAGGCCTAGTTCCCAATACAAAGTTGGCTCTGCAGGTATTAGGAGCCGCATGACAAAATAGTTTAAAAAGTAGGCTTTACGAATCTAGACAGTGCCATCCTCCTCACACAATCGACGTAAAATTGAAAATTTGTTATCAACGTAAATAACTAGGAATAATTTATGAATATTTGCAATCGGAGAATAAAGAACAGACCTACAGCAGTTTTCGCATATAGTTTCTCGTCCTGCTTTCTTCCGAATTAATGAGCTATTAACAATTATTCAAACCCTTGTTCTAAACTACCCAGATAGCCAAATGCCTACTCGACCAAATCCTGCTCGAAGCAGAAGAGTTATGTATTTCGTACCAAACCCTGCTCGAAGCAGAATTTGGAACTCCTGTGCTTTGATTGTGACACCAAAGTGTGTCGTGGAATTCATAAGGCAATGCGGCGGCAGATGGTTGTCACATCCATGCGAAGCCTACAGGTAAAATTCCATGCGGCATCATGCGGCATGGGAGCCAAACTTTGACTTCGTTATAGAGGGCAGGTCCGTCGCACTAAGAACGGACGTAACCTTGTTCTAACAGTAAATATCGGTAAAAATTGAAGTAAATCTTCCTGTGTAGGGTGGGAAAAGGTATTTTATTTAAGTTTCAATGCGTAATAAAGATAAAGTGATGCGTAAACACCACAATGTGTCGTGAAAGACAAAGCGCCGTGTTGTATAATTCGAAGAGCGTACGTGCGAGAAAGAGAGAGAGAGAACGAGCGCGAAGAGTGTGCGTGCGAGAGAGAAAGAAAAGAGCGCGAAGAGTATGCGTGCGAGACAGAGAGAGAAAAGAGCGCGAAGAGTGTGCGTGCGAGAGGAAGTGAATTCGAAGAAGATTGAAAGAAGAATATGGAAAGGGATGACGGAATATTTTTAATGTGTATTAATTTTTTATTTCAATTGAATTTATTTTCAAATTGTTACAATTAGTATAATTGTAATATAATTTAATATAATTTAAAATATATAATATAATTTAAAATATATAATTTAATTTAAAAAGTCAATTAAAAAAGCCAATTTAATTTAAAATATGATTTAATATAATTTAAAATTAGCACTAAAAAGTGCTGTTTGGAGCACTGAAAAGTGCTGTTTGGTGTTTTTTTTTTTTATTTTTTATTTTTCTTATTTTCAGTGGAGGGAGGTTAAATGCGTTACGCACAACTTCTCGGGGCCATTCCAACCCCGAGAAAGTGTGGGACTCCCCAAGCGATCGCCCCCCGTTTCAGAGGGGCGATGTGACAGCGAGGGTTTACCCACTAAAACTCCTCCCTCCACTTGCGCCCCCGGTTACTCTGCCTGCTGCCAGGGGTTAACATATCTCGCCGTACTGCCCGACGGCTTCTTGTGCCGGACCCTTTCTTTGCGAGCTTTCAGGACCACTCGCATCGAATCTTGAAATTCGAGGCGAGTGGGCCTTGCGAAAGATCTGCTTTCGCAAACTGCATCTGCAACATTATTTAAGAAAGATTATTTACACGGTCATATTAAGCTTATTAAGTTAATGTATTAAGCAATAAATAATTCTTACCGAAAAGGGCCCGCACAATTTTCGTGGGACACAATGGTTGGCAACTGTCCGTGCCAAACCACGTGTATGAGGGTAGGAGGCTGTCGCAGACAGCCTCTCTAAAAGAGGCACTCAGTGCCTCTTTTAGATTATACCCTCCTACCTGGGCAAAGAAGTCAACCTAAAAAATAATAAGTTATATCATTAATATATATACTCACACGTGTGTGCGCATATAGCAATGGAATAAATGCATACACTTACCACATTACTGTACTCCTGTTCGGAGCAGTTTTCGAAGTTGTCTACCTCTTCCCTCGTTTGAAGAGGTAGACATTCCGGCTTTCTCCCATAAGTACGAGGTTGCTCCCTTTTTTCCAATATTCTAGAAAGAAGAAGTAAATTTTGTTAAATATTGCCATCATACTGTAATTTCAATTTCTTAAATTACATACTGATCCATTTTCTTATCCAGCAGGTCCAGCTTTCTTGCGAGGTGTTCGTTCTGAGACATCAGTTTCGCGTTTTGCGACATCAGTTGCTCAAATTGGGTGATGGTTGTGATGGTTGCGGGGGTCTGTGGTGTTATAGGACTTGGTGGTGTTATAGGAGGTGGTGTTATAGGACGTGGTGGTAAATAGGACGTGGAGGAAGCAGACAAATCTATTGGGGAGGAGGTTGGTGGTGGTATGGGAGGAGGATTGAGCAAGGATGTCGACTTTGCTCCATGACTCTCCGGCGAATCGGCCTCCAGAACTCTCTGGAGCTCCTCATCGGAGTTAAGAGCACTCGCTGGTTCAAAAGGGCGTTTCCGTCGCCGAGGCTCCCCATCCGACGAGGTGGTCTTATACCTCGCCGGCTTCTGGATTGTCCTCTCTGGACGACGGTTTGGAATCTGAAAAACATATGAAAAATAATATAATGATATACCGATAATATATACAATATTTTAGATTAATTATATGATACAGGAGACTGAAACTTACCTTTTCCATTGCCTCAATTTTCAACGAAATTCGCTTCTCGAAATGTGATCGTCTTGATGGGATGCACGATAGCGAATGACCGTAGCGAGTTGCATTTTTCTGCATGCGGTCGTTATAAACAAATGACATTCAAATTCCGCGCCAACTGTGCGCATGCCCTTAAGGATCTAACACAATAATACGCGTAAATATTAATGCACACATTATTAATTTAATTAATTTAATTCTTAATTTTTAATTTTAATTCATTAATTTCTTTTAAAGCTATAATATGTATAACTTTTAATTTATGATGCGCGTATGTTAGGTGTTGCGCGTTACGGGATCATGCGCAGTGCAGTTTGCGACACCAGACCGGAAACAACACCTCTCACGACGAAGGTGTCGGTGTTTCGACACGCGCTCTGATTCCGTCTTGTTTTTAGTGATTACTTTGTTAGTTAATTACTAATTGTTAAGTTCGTGAATTCACTCTGAAGCAGTGAAGACTGGATGAGCAGTGGATTTGAAGGAAGGAAGGATAGAAGCAGAGAAGACGCCAGATAAGTATTGCCACGTGGTATTGTTACCAATACACGTAACACATTATTATATATTTTGTATATTCTTTATTCAGTTTTCTTTTACCCCCATGGATCGTAGATATTTGAAAAATTCGGTTTCGCGAAAACCGTATAATAAATTAAGCGATAGGCAAAAACGAAGTATTCGGCGCGAAATAACCTTAAATTTGAGGAAGTATTCACGTGACAATGAATTACAAAGTCCCCCTAATGTTGATAATCTGCAGGACATTCCCAGCACGTCTTCCTTATCCGTGCCTGTCAGTAATAATAATAATAATGAAAGTCTTCTTAATATTCCCACCACATCTTCATTTACGCATGATTCCTCTTCTACCTCTTCATGCGATGATGTGGTTTGGGAGTCCGCTGGTACTGTTTCAGAAGTATCATTTCGTGATCGTTTGGCATCTTGCTTTGTGGACAATAATTTAACGCACACTCAGGGGAACAACATCTTATCTCTTCTACGTACCCATTCGTGTTTTTCTAGTTTGCCGAAAGATATAAGAACGCTCATTGGTACACCACGTACCAGTGTGGTCACCTCTGTGGTAGAACCAGGAGAGTATGTTCATTTTGATGTAGAGTTGAAAATAGTTAAACAGTTATCTCAATGTTCTTCAGTAATTCCTGAAGAGTTGCAATTGGATTTTCATGTGGACGGATGTAGTTTAGATAATTCCAATACAATTCAAATTTGGCCTATTCAAGTCAGAATTGTAAATATCTTAAATAGTAAACCCATTGTAGTAGGGATTTATAAAGGCACCCAAAAACCCAAGGATTGTAACAGTTATCTTCAAAAATTTGTCTGTGACATAAACTTGATAATTTCAAATGGAGGCATTACGTTCCACGAGAAAAAAATTCCAGTCGTATTAAGGTGTTTTATTGCTGATGCACCAGCTCGAGCCTTTATACTTCATCACAAAGGCCATATGTCTCATCGACCTTGTTCCAAGTGCAAAGTTTGTGGTACACAGGAAAGAGGACGTCAGGTTTTCAATGGTATTACACATCCTTTACGAAGTGATGAAGAATATACCAGGTGTTCCGATGAGGATCATCATAAAGACGGTCAAAGTCCATTAGCTTTGATGCCAATAGGAATGGTATCACAGGTGCCATTCGAGTATATGCATCTCGTATGTCTAGGTGTCATTAAAAAATTATTATCTGCCTGGGTGTGTGGCAAATATTCTCCATTTTCAAAATTATCTTCTCGACAAATTTTCACAATCTCAGAGAGAATGAGAAGGATCAATAAATATTGTCCATCCGAGTTTGCAAGGCGTCCTAGATCAATAGATTTATTTTCCAAATTTAAAGCAACAGAATTTCGGCAATTTCTTTTGTATACTGGTCCAGTTGTCACCTATGGAGTGCTGAAGGATAATGTATATCGACACTTCTTGTTTCTGCACAGTGCGATAAGAATAATGGTTTCACAGGTTTTTGTTAGCAAATATTTAAAGTTTGCAGGAGCAGCTTTGCAACAATTTGTTCGTCGTTGTGAAAAGTTCTATGGCCCAACTTTTAATTCTTATAATGTCCACGGTCTTCTCCACTTGGCCGATGACGTCAGACGTTTTGGTACATTAGATTCATTTTCAGCTTTCCCGTATGAAAGCAACATGTCCATTTTTAGAAAATATTGCAGAAAGCCAGGACAACCCCTTCAACAATTTTCTAATAGAATGAGTGAGATAGAACATCATGGCAGTAATAAGGGAGGAGGTGATTCTTCAACCACCATTCAGGCATCTATGATGTTTCATAATAGTTGTGGTGCTATTTCTTACCGCAAACTTCAAATTCACAGCTTATTGCTTGGCACAGACGAGCACGATAATTGCTGCATTTTACACGATGGCACAGTTTGTATAATTTCATCTATTAGTCCCCATGAAAATTCTTTTCGCTTAGGTGTACAAAGATTTCTACAAGTTGATGTATTCTATGATATCGCCTTGTTATCTCCAGCACTAGAAATTTTTAAATGCGATACTTTGAGCACTGAAATAACATATGTTAGCCAGGAAGATGTTAGGGCAAAATGTTACCGAATGCCATTGGAGGCCATGAACGTTTCCAACGAATCGTCGACAGATGAAGAAGACGATAACATATTGGGAATGTCCCAGTGGGTTATCGCTGTGCTGGTTCATTGTGAAACAGTATAATTTATTCCATGATACGCATGGAAAACAAATAACTTTATGTTATAATCAATAATATCTTCCGTGCAGTATTGTATAGTATTATTTTAGTACTCTAAACTTTATATAGTACTCACAAATATTTTTAATTATTTCAGATACCTATTTTTCCGAGAATGCTTTACTACCAGGATTACCACCGAAAGTAATTTGGAACAAATGTCAAAACAGTATTATTATGAGTTGATTAATGAAATGAAATGTTACCCCGATACAATGCTGTATCCTTGGCTAGCAGCTAAATTAAATCAGCTTCAATTAGATGTCTACATACATAATTTTTCATTAATATATCTATTCCAAGAACAAAAGGTAAACAAAAAAGAAAAAAGGTAAACAAAAGGATATTATATTCTTAATAACAGAACATGAACAGTTAGGAACACAGGCTTGGTTGGATGCCTATCATCTATCATCTTTATTTGCTTCGAGATCCTGTCTGCACTGTGCTGTGTAGTTATAATTGAAGACATTTCATCTCATAAGTGGAAATGGCAAAGTGAGTATATACATTATCCTAGAATTAAAAAAAATTTTTTTTCTTCCAAATATATCGATTGTACAATGAGAACAGAACACATATCCATATCACGTTCTAATGTAAGGCCCTTTTTGTTTGTAGGAAGGAGAAACTTCAAGAGTGGTGTGCTGTCCGTGTCCGCTGATGAGAGGAAGCATAACAAAAATAAATAAATAAATATATTGTTAATAAACTCTTCTTAAGCGCCCCCATACCTTATTTTCCATTCGAGGGTTTTATTTCCATTATTTTAAGATTTGAATATTTATTTTTTATTTTATAACAGTTTTGTTATGATAATTGAATTTTATATTATTTTTATTTCCTTCGTGTAACTTGTACAGTTCATTTTTTTAAATTTTATTGTCTATTCGTTTTCTTTCTTAAGATTATAAACATGAAACAAATAAATTTATATAATACAAATATATGTAAAATAAAAATAAATTAAGATTAAAATAAATACATTTGTAAATTGAATTTTCCCTCTCGTCGTTTATTCCGATTTTTCCCGATATTTACTTTCAGAACAAGGTTACCCCTTTCTTATTGCGACGGACCTGCCCTCTATAACGAAGGCTGATCGAAGCAAAAGTGTGGCACGAACAGGCACGAATATGGCGTGGCAGATTTTCTACTGGAATACATATGGCAATGCGGCGGCAGATGGATGGCACTTCCGTGTCAAATTTTAGTGGCAGATTCAAAGCATTTTGCTTACTGGGTATCCTCAACAAATTCGACAATTAATTTCTTAACTTTACGGGCACAATTAATGCGCTTTTATGATTAAGAAAATCACTCTAGACTCTGAGCAACATTTCTATAGCAATTACAGACGGACTTGCGTTGTGGTTCATTAGTTATTAACAATTGTTCACTTGAGTTGTTATACCTCTAATGTGCGACGAGGATAGCAATAATCGAGTCGTGCGCCTAGTGGCGCCATCCGTGGCGAAACTCTGAAACTGCTAGACAAACGATACCGACGGCTCACTTTAATTTTCTGTTACCTTCGCAGTCCACTGTCGGTATCATCACAGACGAGATTACCGACGAGATATTTAGAAAGACTGCCAGCCCCCGTCTCAAACAGCAAGCCTCAAAGTGGGTCCCAGGTCCTGTGGTATCATATCACAATATGATAGAGTTTATTATATTGTGATAATTTTTATTTATTTTTTATTTACCATCACAATTTCCGAGTTTCGTCACAGATGCCGCCACTGGGCCAGAAAAACTGTCAGGTAAAAGGCGCGTGTTTCAAGTAATGTTTGATCAATGATGAAATGTATCCGTGAAGCTTCTCGCGTTTCTCCTCACTCGTTTAATGAAATTCCCGAATTATGGTGAGATTAACTACCGAGTACATCGACAGAAAATGTTCTCAAGCATTGTTAAGCAAATCTCTCAGCAAGAAAATAAAGAAACAGGAACTGTACAATACAACGCATTTGCGTATGAACAATATGTTTATAAGCAGCATTGTAAGACATCCTCGCGACACACTGGTAACGATTGTACGTTGAATTTCAATACTAATTAACAACACACGTTTCTTTTGTCACAGGGGAATTTTAACGATTATAAAAACCTTAAAGTGATATACTTGCAAAACAACAATATATCGAGCATAGAGAATTTGGACTTTGCATCCAATCTGACCCATCTGTATTTACAACACAATGCGATTCGGAAAATGGAAAATTTAGACGCGTTCGACAAACTTCAAGTTCTGTACTTGGGATACAACAATATAGTTGTGGTGGAAGGACTCGATAATGCGAGGAACTTAACTACTTTGGACATAGAAAATCAAATGCTGAGTCTTGGAGAATCATTGTGCTTTGATCCACGAAGTGTACATACTTTATCCGTGAGTGCTTGATTATGTTTAAGTCGAGCGACGTTACACACACACACACGCGCGCGCACGTACAAGCGTGAGAACCCTTTGTTACATTCCTTTTAGACTTGTTTACAAGTACTCAACATCTCCGGTAACAAAATGACATCTCTAAAAGACGTCAAGAGTTTACAGAAATTAGAGATTTTAGACGCCAGAAACAATCTATTGGAAGATATCGACGATCTCACCGAGACCATGAGCACCTTAATCTCGTTGAGAGACTTGTCTTTGCAAGGCAATCCTGTAACTCGGTGTTACAGATACAAAGAAAATCTGATCGCCAATAATGATACAATAAGTTTGTTTATTTGTTAGACGGTTCTATTTTATATCTACGATTCATACTTATAGATATTATTGTGATTATTATTATTATTGTTATATTATTGACAGGAAATTTCAATGGGAAAACGGTCACGGATGTGTGCCGATGTTTCATGAAAAGATTCAAGATAGAGAAACACCTATACCGCAAGAAGAAGTCATCTAGAGTTACATTGGATGAAGATATTACAAGTAACCATTTAATTAGATCCCTTACAGACGTTCTAGGTGGTATAGATTCGTTACCGCAACTTGTTTTTCTAGGTTCATTGGATCTACCGCTAGCACTGAAGAAATCAATATCTAGGGCAATGTTTCAGCATCCAGGTCCAAAATTATCCGTTACAATTTCATCAACCATTGACGACATGCCACCACAAATGTTTCCACCGTGGAAAACAGGTATAACTGGGGAGAAAAACCGCACGAGGTATCGTAATACGTACAATATATGTATATATACGCTAAATCTATTGTTTTAACTAATTTAGCGCCAGGTACAAAAACTATACGACAAGGCCATGTGACACCAAGGCCATTCTGGAGTAACGTGATTAAAACGAAACAGCCTCATGTTGTGCGATCGTTGATAAAGAGCAAAGCTATTCAATTACCACCAATCACGCTGTCCCCTAACATAAAATAAAAGAACAGTTTTGTTTTTTTTTTGTGTAACATTCAATACATTTGTCATTATTAACTTTCATAACGTTACAACAACAAATTATACATATATGCATGCAAAGAAACAGATTCCTTTGAGATTAGATGTGTTCTTATATTTATTAATATTCTTGTTTAGAAAAATTATTTATAATTCATTGTACGGTTCTCATCCAGGTTTAGTCGTTTTATATGTATGTATGTATATGCTATTAAATAACTACCACGTAAACTATCTCGTTAATGCCTGCATGCCGGAAAGTCGTGTACAAAAAGTAAAAATAAAATCCTACAATCGAGATTGCGTTGAACGAAAATATATGTATGGCGAAACATGTAAAAAGAAACACTGAAGGCGAACTAATTACAACGATATTTTGTACAACTTTCTAGCACTAAGGCGGTATTTCTATCATGCGAATGTGCATGTAAAGTGACAGTTTTCTTTTGTATAGCTGAACTAAAAAAAGTACATTGAAGTTCATGCGGGTGAAACAACTGTTTAATTTAAATATAGAACGAATACGTGCATAAAGTAAAACCCAGACCTAGCGCGGGGATCACTGTACGATATTATAATTATGACATTATAAAAGTATAATATTATGTTATCACTGAATGAACAACAGAAATATCAAAGTACAAAATACTATTAACTACATTTGTACACTGCTTGAAGATTTATGCACATTGTATCTTTCAAAATCAGTTTTCTATACCAACTAAAACGCGAATAGAAGTATATGAAGTTGATACAAGATGTGGAAAATGTTTGTTCACGCATGGCGAACTCGGATGAAATTGCGCAACAAATTCTTCAAGCAGAGCTAAAGCATCATAAAATTCTGATAACTTTATAAAGAATTAAATAAATAACTTTGACATGGCGCAGGCATTTACAATATATACTTGTTAGTCACTATAAGCATGGAATGTTAGATTACACGATAAGAACAAGTACATAAATTATAAAATTACACGGTATAAAAGATACGAGTAGCAAATGAATTTCTTGTTCATCGTAACTATGTACTCGGTCTTCTATTATATCCGAAAACGAAGCCTTGTTCTATCGAAAGTGTTGTATGCGAATTTCTCACGAATAATATGTTCGGGAATAGAAAGAATCAATTACTGTAATGGTTGAGCATTATCTTAAAATATCAGTTAACACTTCGAAATAAGGTGAGATTAATGAATCAATATATTTGAAACATTAGCTGCCAGCGTATAACAAACTAAACTTAAAAGACACAATGCAGCTCGCACGTAGATGGACAATGATTATCCTTTGTTCCAGATCAACTATGATGATTCTCTCGCTCTTTCTCTCTCTCTCTATATATATATACGTATATTATCATGTGGGTGTTAACATTACCAGAACTTTGAAGAAATCGTTTACTCTCTGGTGAGATATATCGAACGTAAGCAGCTAAATCTAACTCTTTTCTCCGAAACTAATGGATGTATCAAAATTTGATTTGTTCATGTAAAAGGTAGAAAAGTAAAAAAGATTAGTTTATAATTAATGCGTGAAAATATTTATCGTTAGAAAATAAATGCTTTGTGCAGAATGCAAGCGTAATATATATGCATATAGTGTATTAACAGGTATCCTCGAATAATGCATTTTTCAGAGAACAAAGGTATAAACAAGCCTCCTACAGTGAGATATGCATATCTTAATGCTGTGTCACAATTGCCGCATGTACAATATGTATATTATATTATTCATACATAAATATATAAAGCTGCGGTACATTCTAATATATATAAATTTATTTATATATAACTTTGTTTTTTTTTCTTCAAAATAAAAAAAAAGAAAAAAGGTGATTTAAATCTTAATAATTTTATTGTAGATTCAGGTTATCAGCCTTTTCTCAATCTTAGCATAATTCTTCGCGTCTCATAAAAAAATTAAATAAGCTATTGAATAAACGAAATCTTATTTGACATTGTAGTCTTAAAACTACAGAAGTTACAGCTAAATTTAGACACATACGCTGACCAATGCATCATAGCTCTTGGTATGAAGTTACATATACATATATAATTTATCATCTTACTAGTATACATTATACTAATAACTCTTATCGTTCGCAAAGTATAGAATTCAATTCAAGGAAATCTGCACAGTTTCCGAATGCTTGTTTTAAATTATTAAATAAAAGTGTATGTAACAGCAATGCGAATAATACATATTCTCCTTTTTGTTCTACATTGCTGATACTAATACTTCAAAGTCGGAGAAAACTTTGTAGATTTCCAACATTTTCCGTCGGATAAACATAAGTGTTTCATGTGTACATGTATATGTATATATATAAATCTATACATATATTTATTTATTTCTATGTATATATTAATATTTCATATGTAAAAGACTTTGACTTTGTCACACAACAAACATTATGTAATAATGATTAAAAAAGAAAATTATATTACAAATAATCAAAATGTAAAAAAAGTATTGCATGAAAGCTACTATATTTGAAAAAATTCTTGTGTTCCTGTTGTCACTTATGTATTATATACCTTCCACCATTAGTTTTCATATATTCAGTTTGAAATAATTACTTTGTATCAACAGATTCATAACATCACGTTACACGTGTGTAATTTATGCATGTATACATATACATATACATATATATATATATTTGTGTGTGTATGCTCGTTATAGTCTTTGTATCTGTTAGACATATATGTTTATAATGGTTGCATAATTCATCTGTGTATTAATAATATATTTTAAATATCTTCGACTTCACAAAACACTTTTAAACTGTAATATTTTTCAAAGTTATTTTCGTTCTTCATTATACGTTAGGCTCGTGGATGAACTTTTTCCAAATAGAAATTTATATCGAAACAGAAAGCACGTTCGCGGAAGAATAAAAACAAAAAAAAAAGAACAGACAATTAAGCATAGCATCGCCAACGGTTTCGGAGTATAATATCGAACAAATTTTTGTTATGTATATCAGCAACGCGATATTTCACTTGCTGCGAAACGATGTAAGTTTATAGGGCACTCTTATCTTTCTACCTATATGAACAGACCGTGATCTTTTGTTCACGTGAATACATACATGACTATGTATACATAATATGTATAATATATATTTATGCTTCGTGTATGTAAACGACACATACACTCTGAATATGAACACTGCAGTTTATGGTACAAGGTACCGCGATTTTATTTCTCGTTAAAAGAAACAACATCGCCAACGATGTTCTTCCTTCTAGTAAACAACTTGATTTTGAATCAAGTTCAAAGCTCATGTTAGCGGGCAACGTTTGCCATAAGAAATAATGATTTCCAATTCTTCTTACAGGAAAGATATTTAATTTCGACAATATAAATAATCAGTTCAATTGTTCCTCTCGCGCATCTTTACGAATGCAATGGTAATATATTAACAGTGAAATATCGTTTTAATTCTCTAGAGCTTAACTTACCAGCGTTAAATCTTTTTAGACAATGAGTGCCCTCTATTTCTTACAGAATTATTCTTAAACGCCGATTACTGCGCCGTTTGCTGTTGGATTTCGATTTTCTCGACTGTCATGTCCGGGTTCATCGCGGTGGCTTCTTGGATCGCTTCTGCTAGAGCACGATCGTGATCGATGGGATCGCCGTCCGACTGTATCGTTATTTTCTGTTCTACCCGGGTCTCTACAACCCCGTCCCTCTCCGTTTTGTACTAAAATGAAAATGGTCGAGTTACAACAGCTTCTATCTATTTGTAATTACTAAACTAAAGGTTCCTCGGAAGACTGGAGAATCTTACCGTGATCGTTTCAACGGTACGAGTTTTACTGGATATTGTTTGAGAGCTGACAATCTCTCCCGTTGCGCTATACAAACCGTCTTCGCTCTCAACAGCTACTTTCCTAGTTTCGGTTGCTACCAGTGGAACCGTAGTAGTCGCTGTTACGTTTGTTTCCGGTTCTCCTTTCTGATCGCTCGTCTCGGTTGTCTCGACACTAGCCGGATCGCCCTGAATCAAATTTTCCAGCACTGACATTTATTTCGTACGAGGGACCGGATAGCAACAACTTCTCGCGAGGTATACTTAACGCAAACGATATACAGTGATTTCTCTATATATGTCGACAACGCCTCGATGATAAACGTCGCGGAATTATCCCCACCACTGCGGGGTATACCCCTTGAGGGGTCGCGAAGCTCATACACGACGCTGGCAAGACCCGTGTTGTTGACATATATCGAGAATTCATTGTACAGTGTTTACTCTGTATATGTCCCAAATGCCTAGCCGATAATAGTCTCAGAACTATCCCCACTGTCGCGGGGACACTTCACCGAGAAGTGTAAGGTCGCGTGGATCAAAGAATTGTATCACCTGGACGATACATGTCCGTGGCTAGACCCGTGTTATAGACATATATCGAGTAAACACTGTACACGATATATTACAATGTACAGATAACGATTAATGCGCTAGGAAGAGACATAGACGACAAACGATGAACCAAAGTTTTCAGTATTGTAAGTTTCTTGTTATTCTCGTGAAATATTAATTAATTAATACCTTAAAACCAGTGCCTTCGAGATAATGATACGTTACACTTTTTCTCGACTGTTTATGGGAATGTTATGTTTTTTTTTTTAATTTTAGTATCGATGAATGTTAACCGATGAGAACCAATGGGACAAACACATTTGAAACAATCAATCCAATCAGCGGTAATAGCGTCTGTACGATAATTCTCAATCGTTTCTTTTTTTCTTTTTCTTTTTTAGTAATGTTTTAGACATATGTTACACGTTGTGCGATATGAGAATAGATGGAAAAAGAAAACATGTACCTGAACGCTGATCCACTCAGAAACACAATTTAAAACGTTCTTGCGACTATATTTCAACGTTTAATCTCGCAGAAATAAAAAAACAAACATCTCTGACAAAACTTTCGACAAGATCCGCTAATAAAATTATACGATCCTTGAAGATTTACCTGATAATATTGATTGTAGAAAGCCTGCTGATCATCTTCAAGGTCAATTGGAGTACCTGAATCATCGCTGCTTGAACTGGATGTACTGAGCCTTCGTGAGAACAGCTACACCATGCAATGTGTTAACCAAGCCGGCAAAAATTAATTACAAAAATAAATAAAAAAAAAAATTAAATCGAATGATACATAGCATGGGTTAAATTTAATCAATTAATCAGCGTTATGAATGAGTATTACTGATAGTACACGCTGGTAATCCACTCGTAAAATAATTAATTCTGTTGGAACTTGTACACCTAACGACGCAACACTGTACGAATGATATCCTCCTGTTTGATCGGCGAAAGAATAACAGAAATTAGGTTCTTTACCATAAGATAAAGCAATAAGAGAATTCGGTCATTATTCTTGCGCCGATCACAACCAAAACAATATGATGTGTACAGTGTTTACTCTATATATGTCCTACATGCCTAGTCGATAAAAGTCCCAGAACTATCCCCACTGCCGCAGGTTTTGAACCGAGGTTTTCTACGTTCGGCGTGAAAAGAAGAATAGTACCTCCCGATATAGGTCCCTGTCCAGACCCGTGTTTTGGACATATATCGAGTAAACACTGTATTTGTTTATACAGGGTGAGTCACCTAACGTTTGCACCTCAAATATCTTTGTTGTTTCTAAAGATACGTAAAATATGGTAAGGACAAAGTTGAATGGTACAATGAGGCTGACACGACGCCATAAAAAAATTTTGTTTTTATGTAATTTTTTTTAGAGATATCAAGGTCACCTTGACATTTTTAAATGGAACCACCCTTTTTTAAACACCTACAATGATAGTCCCTTTCATTAGGAATGCAGTGACTATATGATTCCAAGGTCATTCAAGGTCAAGGACAGAAAAAACGTATGAAACTATAATATGGAAGCAGAATACCTGTATTTTATAAATGTATAATTGGGCCATGATTAGTGAATGCTGCTTCGTCCGTAAACAAGACGTTAGAAAAAAATGAATGACTTTGAAGCAATCCACATTGACAAAAGTTAATTCTATTTTGAAAATCATTCCCGTGCAATTCTTGATGGAGCGATATGTGGAACGGATGAAATTTATGTCGGGCCAGAAATCGTATTACGCTACTTTGACTTATGCCTGCTTCCCGGGAAATTTTTCTCGTACTCGCGTGAGGATCGACAGCTGCAGCTGCTAAAATATTAATTTCATTGTCTTCATTAGTCGAGGGATTCTTCCGTTTGTGCTGTCTTGCATGTACACTTCCAGTACTTCGAAACAACCTGTACGTATTAATGAAAGCCTGTCTAGAAGGAGTGTTTCGCTCGGAGTACCTTTCTTCATAAAGTAATCGGGCCTGCACTGCATTTTGTCTACATTCACGGTAAATCGTGATCATATCACACTTTTCAGTCATTGAATAAGACGGAATCGCATTTGGGAACATACTGATAGTAGATAAGAATGCTGAATAACAATAACATTGAAGGACCTTAGTACGTTTACTTTAACTACGACCATACTATGTTTACTATTTACTACAAGTCTCAACCGTGATAAACGTATTCTGCTTTCATATTCTAAATCTTATACGTTTTCTCTGTCTGTGACCTGGAATGATCTTGGAATAATTATTGTCAGTGAATTCCTAATGAAAGGGACTATCATTGTAGGTGTTTAAAAAAGGGTGGTTCTATTTAAAAAAGTCAAGGTCACCTTGATATCTCTAAAAAAATGACATAAAAACAAAATTTGGCATCGTGTCAGCCCCATTGTACCATTCAACTTTGTCCTTACCATATTTTACGTATCTTTAGAAACAACAAAGATATTTTAGGTGCAAACGTTAGGTGACTCACCCTGTATATATATATATGGTGGTGTATTCCATGAATGCTTACATGCTTCGACCATTATTAGTGAGCTATGTACGCTATCGCAGAGTTCAGAGTCCGCAAATTACCTGTTCACCGGAAAGAACGTGGCTCGTCGTTCGAACCTCTTGAGTGACCACTCTCTGCTCCTGTCGGGTCGCGCTGGTCGCAGTCGTGTGCGCTACAGTCTTTTCTTCTACCTGATGTGACAAAAAAAAATTGTAAAAAAAAACGGTAAATCTCGCAGCAACTCTGTAGACGAATTTTTCCGAGAGTACCGTGAAAGAGGTTCTCGGTGACCGAACGGTCGGTCAAGTGTACGGTACGTAGAGTGCGTGAACAATTGGTACAAACCTGGCTGGTCTTTTGGTTCTTTTCGAGGTCCTCGTGCATGGTAGCGGTACGCGTGGTGACAGCGGTCGCTGTCATGTAGGGAGCTCTACCGTCATCCGGTGCCTCTGCCTAAATACAACTACAAGGTGACTAGTGTCTCATAATAACAGAACCGGTACATATGATACGACATGTGTGTGCATATGAAAACTCGAAACGGATATAAGGAGAACGTGTACATGTTCGATCGAACGTTTTTTTTTTTTCTTTCTTATGCACTGGTTTCAAGATGATTGCAGCTTTTTACAGGTGTACGATTTTCGATTTGCAACTTATACCGACGAATAAACATTTACAGCATGCGGTACACAAATACTACTGGAGGGATCAACATTGCAACACACACAGATACATATATATATATATCTCCGTCGAACTAAGTAAATACGCTACACAACGAATATTCAAATATCTTTCAAAAATTCAAACGGTAGGTGGGTGGGGCAAAACTGTGTAATTGAACGCGTCCCAAGTAAAGTCGTCAGTCGGTTCAACCCCCTCTCGTTCGGATCGTTCCGTTTTTACCTTCTGTGATCAGTGCAGAAGTGTGATTTGGGCTTTAGAGTATCTCGTGTTACTTGACAAAATTATATCACCTTGTTAATCTGCGTGGAAACGGTTACTTGGCCTGTCCCTCCTGGCGTCAGATCCTCGATTTTCTCCTCTATATTTTGCGTGACGCCTTCCTGATCCTTCACCACCGATTGCTTGGTCGTTGTCTTCACAATGGTCGGAGCGGTGCTCGGAAGCGCCGGCGGTTTCTTCGTTTTCGAGACGGCAACGACTTTGTTGGCGTCCTGTACTTCTTTCATGATCGTTTCGCTGTTCAACGGTTGCCCGGTGCTGGCGAACACCATGCCGTCCTTCACGAACGCGCCCTCCTCCCCGAAGATCTCTTGGTTCATCGGTTTACCGGACTTGTCGTAGATCTTCCCATCCTTGACGTAACTACCGTCGTTCGAGAACGCTGCCTGACTTACCGGCTTGCCGTCCCTGTCGCACAGCAACCCTTTGCGCACCGAAGTGATGGTGATCACGGTGAAGTATTTATCGACAGGCTTGCCAGCCGCCGAGCAAACAACGCCATCTTTCACGACGTTCCCATCGGAGTCGAAGGTTGCCTGTTTCAGTGGTTTTCCTGCTTTATCAACCACCACGCCCTTCTCTACCTTCAAACCCTCCGGACCGAATGCTTCCTGTGTAAGCGGTTGTCCATTCGAATCGTGGATCTTTCCGTTCCTGATGAAACCGGTCTCCGATGGTAACACACCATGCGTCGCTGGTTTCCCGTTGCTCCCGTAGATCAGGCCATCCTTCACATAGCTGCCGTCGTTTTTATAGTTTGCCTGGTTCAGGGGCTGCCCGGCGCGGTCGTAAATCCTTCCGTTTTTCACGACGTTGCCGTTCGAATCGAAATTACCATGTTTCAACGGTTTACCGTCGTTGCCGCACACCAATCCGTACCGCACCATCTTGTCGTTGATCGCTCTGCTACTGTCCGGACGAATGCTGTGCTGATCCACCGGTTTGCCATCTTTGGTATAAATCACACCTCCGATAACTTTCGATCCATCCGGCAGCGGTAGAACGTGGTGCTCCGGTTTCGACTCCGTCGCAGACGACGGTGGAACGGCGCCGGCACAATCCGCTTGTCCTTGTTGCCTTTCAGCAATGATCAGGGCTGCCGATAGATCTTTCTCCGCTACTTCCGGCCGGGAAACAGCTTTCTGTTGTTCCTTTAATCCGGCCGATTCCACGTAATTCAGACCCGGAGTCTTTAATCCGGGCTTGGTCGCGTCCGCTTCTTTGGTTTTCCTCTTTTCCGCTGATTCCGCCACCTTCTTCTCCTCGCCAGGGGCGTAATTAAAGGCCAGGCCCGTGGCCTTGCGACTCGCGGCGGTCGGCGATTGTTGGCTCTGCACTCCGGACGACGCCGGCCTGTCCTCGTACGAGAACCCGTGCGGCGTGAACGGTTTCCTCGTCGGTGAGGTCTCCGTCTCCTCGTAGTCGTACGGCTTCGTGTAACCCGGCGGCTGCGGCGATTCCGGGGCGGTTTTCGATTTCTCGATGTTCGACGTCTCGGTCAACGGTTTCGCCGGCTGCTTCTCCGACTTCGAGAGATTCGACTCCGCGTCGCTCTTCTCCAGAGATTCCTCCAGCTCCTTGTTCTTCTTCTGTTTCTTCTGCTTCGTGTCCTTTTCCCTTTTGCCGAATAGGAAGCCACCGACCGAGCTCTTTCGTGGCAAACAAAAACATGCAAAATTCCAGAAACATGCCGAACACAGTGGATTAGAAAGAACGTACCGAACGAATCGGTCGACAACAATTTTCTACGATAGAAAAACTGAGTGTGCCAATCATTTTCGATCCACTGCATCTATCTGAATACACAGGGGTGAGTCGCGAGAAACGGCACAGGCGGTTTCTCGAGACTCCGTACACTGTGAAAATATACAGGTTGTCCCAGAAATGTTGCGCTTCCTCGAAACCGATGATTTCCGAGGTTGTTTCAATAACTTTTCGCAAAGGAAAAAGTTTGTCGGGAATCTCCCATTTCGAACAAGTACATTTTTGGGACACCCTGTACGCCAGAAAAGAAACTAACGAAGCTAAGAAGAAACTACGTAGATACGTCGATGCATTGCTATTCTCTCTCTCTCTCTCACTATAGAGCAAACTAACGATCGTGCAGATAGCTATACGTATGTATATACTTGAAATGTAGGAATGCGTATAACAAAGGTGAACAGTTTCTATCGATTGTGATCGTTTTCAAATGAATGTATCTCATCCCATTACGACTAACTTTTTTTTTTTTTGGTTCTTTCTCTCTCTAATCAGTGATAGACCACTGCGTTAGCACAGCGCGTCGGTACCTGAACGTTTGAAAGCACTTACCTTTATTTTCTCTTTCTTTTCTTTATCTTTTTTCTCGGGCGTTTCCTTGTCTTTCTTTTTCAGTTCTTTTTTACTCGGCGACTTTACGTCGTTGCTGTCGAGGACAGCGTTTTCGTTAATCAGATCGGAGTTGTTTAGATCGTTATGATTCTCCTTCTCATTCTCGTTTTGCTTATCCTTTTTCTTCTTAGATAGACCACCGGGCGGTAGGACCGCGATTCCTCCGACCGGTTTCTATAAGTAAATTTATAGTCACACATCGCTTCATGCAATAAGCACGAATGGAAAACTCTATCGGCTAAGCTACGGTCTACTGTACACAATAGATATGTATAATCATAAATATAGTATCACGGTCTGCCGGCATATGTTTCATGCTTGACAACTAAGTACGGTCTGCGCTCTCAAAATAGTATTATATAATGTATAGTCGTTGATCGGTTAGAATCGGTTACGACGAGCATACTTCCCTGGTTGTGTATTTTTTCTATGTACTCTGATTCTTTTTTTTTTTTTTTTTTGGTTTTTTCTCTTCCAATAGCACTCCTCGCAACAACGTGCCGCTCACGATGGTTATTTATTTTACATGCGGACAAATCGGTGTACGGTGAAGATAGAAAAATATTTAATTCTATATGTAGATATGTATATATATGAGAATCGTTGGCGTAATTTGCATTAATGTTTGCGACAGAGTTCTTTGCACATGCTTGCGCTGCGGATGATTATCGTCGTCGGGGATAACTCGAATGATTTATCAGCTTTGAGGCGATGGCCGTATGATGCTCGCAAAATAATAGAGAAAAAAAAAAGATAGCAGCATGCATATATCGAATAGAGGAAAACACCAAATGGTCACATACAACAAGACCAGCGGAGGTGGGTGTCTGCTGTTAAATGTACGATAGAATGGTCCCAGGTGAGTTTCTATACCTTTTTGCCACGATCTGCATCGTACTCTCCTTCCAGGCTACTGGTACTGCTAGCTGATGTTGTTCCAGCACTTGTTTTGCGTGTGAGCTACCGGTGTTAGGTTAATGGTGTCAGTTAGTTTCTTTTTTTTCTCTCTTTCTCTCATGATAAAGAAGCGTTAAGTCGTGACAATTGAATTCGAGCCATACAAAATGCCAATGTGTTCACGCGTTCTGACAAAAATCAATCGGACAATGTATTGGAGAAGTCTACGAGTCTCTACGTTTCTTGCATGTGGGGATGTTCGATCAAGTCTTCAGAATCTTATACAAGTTAATTAACGAGTCGTCGATATTTGTTCTCCGAGTGAAAAGAAAAAAACAGGACGAAGCATCGACCGGTATCCCCTGCAATTTTTATCCTTTTTTTTCTCCAGGATACCAATCGTACCGGTTGTTAATTAACTTGCATTCGAATTATATGGTCTGAACAATTTCGGATACGTTAAAATATCTAATGCATACGAACCACGTCTAATACATGGTACACAGTGAATCATTAACATGCTACGGCTACGAGTCTGTTCAATTTTCATAGTGTGTACTAGTGATCGATCCTGCAATGTCTAGGAAATATTTTCTAATCTTGCTTTTGTCAGAGTGATCCAATTGGTGTTCCACAATTTCCCGGTTTCATGGTATGGCATTCTCGACATGGTAATGTTACTAATCTCATGATTATGGTACGACTGAATTAATTAGTTGGATTTTTAGTTTCGAGAATCAGTTTCGTTTGAAAGCGTAGACCGCAGGTAAAAATCGGAGATTCCTTCAGATGGACTCTTCGTGAAATAAATCTCTCAATCTGCATGAACAATTCATGCACGTACTACGAACTATCGCTATGTATATCGATTCAATAATGAAGAACAAAAAGAAGAAAAGAAAATAGAAAAGAAAAGAAAAGTAGACAAAGAAATATACACTTTTCGTTTTACCTTTTCCTTTTGCTTTTTAATTGGACTAGGCCGTTGATCTATATGCTCCATATCGGGAATCATTTCCGGTTCATAGCTCATCGTGTGTCTCTTGCTGGGTTCGGAACCGTAACTCTCGACTTGTTTAGGTCCGCCTAACGCTGTGTAAAGCAGTCGCGTTATTAAACGGTCTTCATGCACACGTAAGCACCGAACGAGCGATTCCCATAAAGTCGGTCAGGAGAAAATCAAAGGCAATACCTCGAAGAGTGTTAAGGAAGAAGTAGAGGAAGAAAACTATTGTTACCGTCCATGCTGCGAGACGTCGGCCGACGACCGCTCAATGATCTCTCGAATTGCGGGGGTTGCCTGTCGATCGGGGTTTTTTTCGTTTCGTAATGGGTTCTCCCGGAGTACCGGAAACGGGATCCCAAGTGCGGTATTAGACCTACTTTCTTAACAGGCTCCGGACTCATGAGCCTACAAACAATTCCAATGACATTAGTTAAAAATTTATCCTTTCCCACGAAGATCCGCTGTCTGATGCGTACCTGAAGAAAGTGTGGTGCTCGACGCAAACTTTCCACAGCTTCTTCGCCGCCCTGTGATTCGCTAGTTTGAAGCCGATCGTCGACTCGAACTGCTCGAACTCGCCCGGTCTGATTTTTATATAAAAATTGTGTCTCTTGTAAGAGATCTTCAGGATCTTCGGCCAGGCGAACCTGTTGATCCGCAATCGATCCCTGTAGACGAGCAGGCCCGACGAGCATACGCCTAGCATTATATCGACTCCCTCGGAGTCTTTAGCCGGGTGAAGATCGACGCCGTACATCGCCAGCTTCTTCGCGTTCTCGAGATAGTGGAGCTCCGCTTCGGCAGGCGTCTGACCCCTGAAAATCCATCGTTCGTGATCGTCGATCAATTTTAGGGAACGCAGAGGTTCGCACGCCGCTCTCGGATGCGAAGCGAACGGATTAACAGTTGGGAGACTGACTTATGCGTTTTATGCAGCTCCATTACTTTTTCCACTAATTCTGGCGTCTGGTTCGGGGCGAACTTGAAGTCCTTCAAGTAGGTGCGACCGTGCGCGTCCGCGTCGTAATCCCCGACCTCGGACTGCACTAGATACGAGCCGAGGAGGGCGTGAGTTACGAACGAGCAGGGCAATCGCCCCGTGATTATGTCGTTTCGTATCTGAAGGCATAACTGGTAACGCGTTATGTCCTCCTGCAACTGGGCCGGGTCCGGCGGATAAAACTTCACCTCGAAATTGAACTTCCACGGTTCGTCTGCAATTGAACGAACAACCACCCGGAGGCGTAAAACAGAGAGAGACAACGCAAAATGTATCTTAGAAACAATGCGAATTTCCATTCAACGCTTTATCTGTCTATTAGCACGTTAAACATAGTATCAGTGCAAAAGCATGTACTGTCCCTGCCTCGCAAGAACTCGCTCGAAGGGCCACACACTTTACCAATAAGGGTCAGATTGTACTAGGCAGGTCAGACGAATTCTGCCGACAAAATTTGGTTACCCTGTTTTTGTATCTACCGTTTATACACCCTCAGCGCCTGACGTAGTATAATCTGACCCTACTTCAACTGCAACAGGAAATACATGTGAAATGACCTAATCGGACGGCTTACAGCCGCATTCCTGCCAGGGGACTTCTTGTGAGTCACGCAGAGTACAGGGTTTGCACTCCAAACTAACTCTTTCGTGAAAGAAATTTTTATTTGGCTACTATCTCTTGCAACCAATGTAAACGCTTCATTTTGCACGAAGCCCCGCAGTCTAGTTACTATTGCTAAAGAATCTGTTAACCAGTCAGCTGTTGCGACCTCTTCGAAAAATGTGTACCTAAGTTGCGTCGCAAAAATTAACCGCTGTCTGAATTATAGCTGTTTTGACGAGTATACTCGTCGTGACACAAAATATTGCCATTTCTTCATGACGAGCATATTCGTCAAACACAGTTAACTGGTTAAAAGATCCGTGACCGTGTACCACAGATTTTCAATCGGTCTCTAACTGATGCGTTAATATTTTTCAAAGACGAAACACGGAAACGGTACAAATTAATTGTACGTTTTGTGCTGCACCGCCATTGGAATAACATGGAGGAAAATTCGCATTGATTCTATATGCACGGCGGATCGGTACTTTTTATGAACTTTGCAATCCTCTTGTCGAGGTCCAGCCAGTTTCGCGGGTCGTGTCTGTCCTCGTAGATGAGGCCGAAGTAGTCCTTCTCCAGGAGGTTCATGCTCTGGCAGATCATGTCGAGCAGATCCTGGCCCTTCGCCTTTCTCTGTAAAAGGATTCGTTCGATCAGCGGATTCAGTGTTCGAGACAATGCTACAACTTTCGAATTATGAAATCTCAAAGAATCGTTGTCGTGAAACATCAGCGATAGTTACTCACGTCGATGTGGAAATCTTTGACGGTCCCGTCGAGAAGAGTGATGTTCGCAACGGCCATTTTGCCCCTGCTAACCGGACTCTTCGTGGGCGAGTTCGTTCCGGTCCCATTTTCCGCGGCAACTTCCGGTGGGCCGCCAGCAGACTTCTGTTCCTCCGGCATGTCCCAGCCCTGTGCTGAAAATGAAACAATGAAAAATCATCAGTTGGACGAACAACATTCCGCGCACGATTTTCGAGAAGAATAGCTGAGCTAGCTAGCCTTGCTAAAGAGTCTATTTTCTGAATGATTCGCGCGTCGTCGAATGATCGCGTGTCTCTCCAGCGTATAGTATAGATCCTGTCTAGACTGGACGGTGCCATGCAGAGAAATAATCAATATTTGCCTGGCTCCGTCGGTGTTGCTCGTACCCTTCGCAGACTACGCGGCTCCTATCTCGTTATCAACGGGAAAAGGAACGCGGCGAGAGCTTGCTCCAAGTTCATTAACTTAATTCGCGTCGCGAAGTCCTGGCATAGTGGCGCGAACACGTTGCATCTTCCACCCGTCTTCCGGCCAATTTCCACAGCGCTAATGGTACAAGTTACTTCTAACACGACTGGACGGCCCGGCTGTAATTTTACTAACTGTTATGTCAGCGACCTGGACGTGCGCTGGAACCTTTCACTCAAACCAGTCAAGTTTTCCAAGCTTTTGTCCGAGCGTAGGGGAGACACGGGTAGTTCTAGCGCGATCAACATTTTCCGACATAACTGCCGACTCGACGTTTTCAAAGCGTCATGCTGAGTTGCCAGATTTTTATCGCTCAGAAAATGTTAATCGTGCTACCACTGACCCCGTGTCACAAGCCCTCTCATCGCTGGAACCACAGAGCTCCGACGAATTTTGTTTTTCAGAATTTTTGAAGTCACAGAAACTTTTCACATGACTTTTTTGAGTAGGAAATCCTATGATACCTGAACAAACTCGATCCTGTTATTATTGCAGAGGAATATACAATCTTGTTTAGAGCTGAATAGTTCTTAACACTAGGTTCACGGGGCATTACTTTATAAAAATAACGAAAATGTATCTACTCGAATTTTTAGCCATTTATTTTACAATGTACAGTATCTACTCGATATATGTTCAAAACACGGGTCTAGCCGAGGACATATATCGGCCAGGAGATACTATTCACCGATTCACGCTGAAAAGACAGTTAGGGGCTTCGGTATGTGGCCCCTGACGGGGTATACCCCGCGGTAGTGGGGATAATTCCGCGACGTTCATCATCCAGGCCTTGGCGACATATACAGAGAAATCACTGTAGTCCCAATTTACAGTTTTCCAGCCTATGGATTCGAGGGGCCCCACCTTGGGAGTGATAGGGTTAACCCAGTTCATGGCGACATATATAGAGAAATCACCGTAGTTCTAATTTACAGTTTTCCAACTTATGGGTTCGAGTAGCCCTGCCTTGAGAGTGCTAGGCAAAACCTAGTGGCGACATATATAGAGAAATCACTGTAGTCCCAATTTACAGTTTTCCAACTTATGGGTTCGAGGGGCCCCACCTTGGGAGTGCTAGGGTTAACCTACTTCATGGCGACATATATAGAGAAACCACTGTATACCCTAAGAAATAAATTTGTTGAACAATTTCTCATTCGTGCACCTTTACAATTTCGATAATTGTGAACGAAGAATACTAGAACCCGTCATTTAGACGGGTCCAGTAATAAACCCAATGTTAAGAACGCTTGTAAAGCTCGTTTGCAGAATCTGGCAACAAGATCCGTTGGATCTCGAGGCAGAAATTCATCCATTGGCAGAGCGACGGGCCTCGATCCAAGATCCACGATCACGATTCACGCCGGCTCGCGTCCCGTGTGCGTATACGGACACGCGTGGGCGTGTGCCATGGATCACGCGACCCCCGCTCACAATCAGCCCTTTGACACACGAACAAACGAAAACCCACGCGCGTTCTCCCTGTCTCTCTTTCTCTCTCTTTCCCTTTGAAAGGATCACCTCCCGGCGACGGAAAAAACAGATTCTTTCAGACCGGCTCGCCTCATTCACCACGGCTCCAGGCTCTTTAAACTTTAACACCGGCGAGTCATTCGCGAAACCAGGATCGTCCCCTCTCCCGCACGCTGCATCACCAAGCCACGGGAGCTTTTAGAAATTCTTAAATATTCAGCCTCCACGCTAGAGTCGATTCTGGATTTTTATACTGAAAGGACACCGTGTAGACGCAATCCGTGAATCGTGTATCCGCGAATTGAGGATCCGGGTTTTTAACACTAGGTTCACGGAGCACTAAAAGCGAGTATTTTACAGTTACTTTATAAAAATAAGAATGTGTCTATCCAAGTTTTTAGCCATTTTTTATTTAAATAATGTAGAGGGTGTCGCCACGTAATACTTTTCACGATTTTTCAAGTACTTGCGATAATCTGACAAATATTTTAAACAAAAGTTCATCAGCTTTCGTTTGGCTATACATTGCAATAAAAAAAGTTCGAAAACAATTTTTTTAAAGTATTGTCAAGGTCACCTTCATTTCTTTTAATGGAACTTTGAATTTTTTACTTAACAGTATTATAGCCTGTATCAAGACGAATTCAACGACCTAGTATACCATGACCTTTGGATGACCTTGAAGACAAAGAAATGGAAATTTCAACAAGAAATGACAGTCTGCTTGAATTTATTCATCATTTATATTTAGTATATGCCGGAAGTAGAATTGGTTGGTCATGATCAGACGCGTCAGACGATTCCTATCAAATAACACGCGTACTCGCTGCATTTTCAAACTCGATTTTCTCGAAAACGACACTTGAAAACATTTTATTCTTTATTCTCGACTCATTTTCTCATGTAGTATCACCCCCTTCGCGATTGTACCAGCAATATCCGGACACCCTGTATAGAGGTCCGTGTACGCAGTGGCGGCTCAAGTCAAGCGGTGGCCCCGAGCGGTAAAAATTTTGGGGCGCTCAAACTCGAGTCGAAAAATATAAGTTGCGAGAAAACTCTCACGAATTTGTTAACAAAAAAGAAACGGTGTCCCGTGCGGCCGCGTGTATGTAATTTCTTAGCTTCACAACCCTTTGGAAAATACGTTCCGCAGATCAATTATACATATTCCGAACATAATTTGATCCGTCCGTTTGCCAAATCGATTAACCCCAAGAAATAAAACCAGAACAAATTGATGAAATAATAGTAAGCATTTTTCGAAGTTCTTTCAATCTTTTTGATTCGGTCGTTGAAGCGTAATAATTAAATTTGTTTTAAGATACAAAGAGTTAAGCAAGAATCAAGTTCTTTGACAGGAAAATATAAGAAAACTTGAATGGCGATTACAGTGAATTTCCGCTATAAGTCGCTACAAGCCTCGCGTTTACCGGTCCCTGGAAATACCCCCACCACCGGCGGGGTACACCCCGCTCACTAGCTTCGTTGTCCGTTTCTACGTGCAATATTGTATCAGAGAAAAACATTTTCTCAGCCTTCCTGTCCCTATCCGTCTATATGTCCCTAGTTTTGGTCATATAGAAGCCAGGATCATTTCCAGCGTGCACTATGTATTTCAAATGCAACGATTTCATCTAAATGTCTTTCGCCAGAACCGAGCAAAGGATTTACAGCTCGAATTCGCTGTAGTTGAATTCAGGAACTGTTGTCCTCGCGTGTTTGCGAGAACTTCCAGCCGAATGTAGGATGCCGTCATCGCCGTAAGCAGACGTCCTTTGCCGCGGCCGCGGTCTCCGGCGACGATGAAGTAATACGCCGATTAGGAGGCACGATGACGCGACCGCCAATATCGTACACACATGATATGCACGGTACATACATGTACGCGACGCTAATGCAACGAATCGAGTTAGCCCCAGCGGACAAACTGGATTGCCGTTTCGAGGATCTCGCCGGCATTCCAGCAGTCGGAGTGTCCGATTAGAGGTTCGCGGGACGCGAATCCGCCTGACCCAGACTCGAGCAGAACTTGAAATTACCGCGACAATCTGCAAGCTGATTTCGCAACGATACTCGGTACATTCGCTGTAGTATCGTACGGTAACGTGAAATATTCGGCGCGTGGGCCTATGTACGGTGAATTCTCGTTTCGAGTCAGTGCCAACCTCACGATTTGAAGTCAGTGGCACTACCCACACCACCGCGGTGAGGGGCCGGAAGCTCGATAGCTACGTTCTACGTGCAAGATTGTATCGGAGAAAGACATTTTCTCAGTCTTCTTGTCACTATCGGCTAGTAGTCATAGGCTTATGACTTATAGACGGATGTGACTCTTAGGTTTCCAGCGTACCCTATGCATTTCAAATGCGATGCTCAGTGAGAACCTCAGATTTCGTCTAAGAGTCAGTCGCCAGAACCTTGCAACAGACTAGTAACGAGAATTCACTGTAGTATCGTACGGTAACGTGAAATATTCGGCGCGTGGGCCTATGTACAGTGAATTCTCGTTTCGAGTCAGTGCCAACCTTACGATTTGGAGTCAGTGGCACTACCCCAACCTTCGCGGGGTATACCCCGCTCTGGAGCTTCGCTGTTCGTTTCTACGTGCGGCATTGTATCGGAGTAAGACATTTTCTCAGTCTTCTTGTCACTATCGGCTAGTAGTCATAGCCTTATGACTTATAGACGGATGTGAGTCTTAGGTTTCCAGCGTACCCTATGCATTTCAAATGCGATGCTCAGTGAGAACCTCAGATTTCGTCTAAGAGTCAGTCGCCAGAACCTTGCAACAGACTAGTAACGAGAATTCACTGTAGTATCGTACGGTAACGTGAAATATTCGGCGCGTGGGCCTATGTACAGTGAATTCTCGTTTCGAGTCAGTGCCAACCTCACGATTTGGAGTCAGTGGCAATCCCCCCACCTTCGCGGGGTATACCCCGCTCTGGAGCTTCGCTGTTCGTTTCTACGTGCGGCATTGTATCGGAGAAAGACATTTTCTCAGTCTTCTTGTCACTATCGGCTAGTAGTCATAGCCTTATGACTTATAGACGGATGTGAGTCTTAGGTTTCCAGCGTACCCTATGCATTTCAAATGCGATGCTCAGTGAGAACCTCAGATTTCGTCTAAGAGTCAGTCGCCAGAACCTTGCAACAGACTAGTGACGAGAATTCACTGTAGTATCGTACGGTAACGTGAAATATTCGGCGCGTGGGCCTATGTACAGTGAATTCTCGTTTCGAGTCAGTGCCAACCTCACGATTTGGAGTCAGTGGCAATCCCCCCACCTTCGCGGGGTATACCCCGCTCTGGAGCTTCGCTGTTCGTTTCTACGTGCGGCATTGTATCGGAGAAAGACATTTTCTCAGTCTTCTTGTCACTATCGGCTAGTAGTCATAGTCTTATGACTTATAGACGGATGTGAGTCTTAGGTTTCCAGCGTACCCTGTGCATTTCAAATGCGATGCTCAGTGAGAACCTCAGATTTCGTCTAAGAGTCAGTCGCCAGAACCTTGCAACAGACTAGTAACGAGAATTCACTGAAGAATCGTACGGTAACGTGAAATATTCGGCGCGTGGGCCTATGTACAGTGAATTCTCGTTTCGAGTCAGTGCCAACCTTACGATTTGGAGTCAGTGGCACTACCCCAACCTTCGCGGGGTATACCCCGCTCTGGAGCTTCGCTGTTCGTTTCTACGTGCGGCATTGTATCGGAGAAAGACATTTTCTCAGTCTTCTTGTCACTATCGGCTAGTAGTCATAGCCTTATGACTTATAGACGGATGTGAGTCTTAGGTTTCCAGCGTACCCTATGCATTTCAAATGCGATGCTCAGTGAGAACCTCAGATTTCGTCTAAGAGTCAGTCGCCAGAACCTTGCAACAGACTAGTAACGAGAATTCACTGTAGTATCGTACGGTAACGTGAAATATTCGGCGCGTGGGCCTATGTACAGTGAATTCTCGTTTCGAGTCAGTGCCAACCTCACGATTTGGAGTCAGTGGCAATCCCCCCACCTTCGCGGGGTATACCCCGCTCTGGAGCTTCGCTGTTCGTTTCTACGTGCGGCATTGTATCGGAGAAAGACATTTTCTCAGTCTTCTTGTCACTATCGGCTAGTAGTCATAGCCTTATGACTTATAGACGGATGTGAGTCTTAGGTTTCCAGCGTACCCTATGCATTTCAAATGCGATGCTCAGTGAGAACCTCAGATTTCGTCTAAGAGTCAGTCGCCAGAACCTTGCAACAGACTAGTAACGAGAATTCACTGTAGTATCGTACGGTAACGTGAAATATTCGGCGCGTGGGCCTATGTAGAGTGAATTCTCGTTTCGAGTCAGTGCCAACCTTACGATTTGAAGTCAGTGGCACTACCCACACCACCGCGGCGAGGGGCCGGAAGCTCGATAGCTACGTTCTACGTGCAAGATTGTAACGGAGAAAGACATTTTCTCAGTCTTCTTGTCACTATCGGCTAGTAGTCATAGCCTTATGACTTATAGACGGATGTGAGTCTTAGGTTTCCAGCGTACCCTGTGCATTTCAAATGCGATGCTCAGTGAGAACCTCAGATTTCGTCTAAGAGTCAGTCGCCAGAACCTTGCAACAGACTAGTAACGAGAATTCACTGAAGAATCGTACGGTAACGTGAAATATTCGGCGCGTGGGCCTATGTACAGTGAATTCTCGTTTCGAGTCAGTGCCAACCTTACGATTTGGAGTCAGTGGCACTACCCCAACCTTCGCGGGGTATACCCCGCTCTGGAGCTTCGCTGTTCGTTTCTACGTGCGGCATTGTATCGGAGAAAGACATTTTCTCAGTCTTCTTGTCACTATCGGCTAGTAGTCATAGCCTTATGACTTATAGACGGATGTGAGTCTTAGGTTTCCAGCGTACCCTATGCATTTCAAATGCGATGCTCAGTGAGAACCTCAGATTTCGTCTAAGAGTCAGTCGCCAGAACCTTGCAACAGACTAGTAACGAGAATTCACTGTAGTATCGTACGTTACCGTGAAATATTCGGCGCGTGGGCCTATGTAACCACTTTGCAACAGCTTTGGTAAGCATAAAAAATCGTAGACTCCGACAGGAACGCTTCGTGTCGTTTCGATTCGATCACGAGTTGCACAACGATCTCGGCAATCATCGGTTGCGTGCCGCGGCCGATTGGACCGGCTGAACAATGATTTCCGTTCCGCGATTCTCCGGTTTTTCCGTCCCTATTGTGGCCCCTAAAGCTCCTTTTCGCGCAGCCGGCGGACTCTATTGCTGGCACAGCATCGATTCATGGGTGCAATAAAAAGACAAAGAGAATCGATTCGTTCGACCGGTTGCTCCGAGAGCCGCGAGCCTTAATGCTGTTTGAACAGCATCCCGTGCCGGCTTTGATTCCGCGCAATTGAGGTTGAATTACTATTTGCCCGGGTGTGGTTGCGTAAGGCGTTTGCTCGCGCACACCAGCGGACAGGCGGCGACTCGATTTGAATAATCCGCCGCGCCGGTGTGTTGTCAGAGAGCGTGTCGGTCAGGGCCGTTGTAATTTCTCCGGTCGAAAGTTTCCTCCTCGGCCGAGGCGATTGTTCGGAGTTTCGAGGAATCGAGCACGTTTCCCCCCAGGTTCCCTTCCGTGTCGCCGACGTCGAACGGGTCGATGCTGTCGCCATTGTATTTTTATAGCGGCGCTAACGTCCAGTAATACACCTGGTGTATTTTCACCTGCGGTATTTTCAGCGCGACGCCGCCCGCCGGTAAGAAATATCGGCGCTTCATTGGCGTCGTATCGGGACGTCGCGTTTACTCCGGGTTGCAGGGCCAACGACCTGCACGTGCGACGAATGCACGCCGCCTGCAACCGGCCCGCCAAACTGTTACGACACCGGCTCTACCGCCGTTAATCCTCCGACCACGGATGTTTGTTCGACTACTCCGCGAAACGAGCATACTCTGTGAGAAGAAATTGATCGTGTACAGTGAATTCCCGATATAAGTCACTTGCGCGGTTCTGGCGAGGGACATTTAGGCGAAATCTGCGGTTCCCGCCGAACGTTGCATTTCAAGTGCACGGTGCACGCTGGAAACGTAAATGACCCCACTCGTCTATATGCTCCGAACATCATTGGTATCATTTTCATGACAAAAATGCCACGTTGGTGAGAGTCCCATAAGAAAATTATGGAAAATAAAGAAGTTTTGTTATTGGATTAGTAGTGGTCTTATGGTCCAATATACTTGATATATATATATAGCGGTGGTGTGGGTAGTTCCAGGAACCTTTAAACGCTGGGATTGTAGGGACTTATATCGGGAACTCACTCTAGATTGCATGGATCATTGTTACACTTCAGCATTTAACACTGTTTGCCCAAATTTCGATTTCGAGACTATAAATCCACATGTGAAGGAACAATGGACATTCATAGCAGTTTTGTTTTCTGGAGGAATGTTAAACAATTGTTGAAAGAAATCCGGTAAATGGTACAATGGTAAATGGACAACGGTTAACATTCCCGAGTGAGGATCCTCGAACCCATAGCTTGGAAAACTTTAAATTGGGACTACAGCGATTTCTCTATGTATGTCGCCAAGGCCTGGATGATAAACGTCGCGAAATTATCCCCACTACCGAAGCTCGGATGCATCGCACGCCGAGGAGTATAAACATAACACAGCTCGGATATGTCTCCTGGACATGTTTTTGACATATATCGAGAATTCACTGCATTTTTCTTGGATGAAAAATTCTCAAAAAATTATTTACCGTCGTTTGGACATTTAAGTTTAATATTCCGAAGTCCCGTTGCTATAGGAGAAGAATTGCAGAAAGGAAAAACTAGACTACGCATCGCGGCGCAATTATCTCCAAAGAATAACAAATAATCCCAGAACTAAGAATTGAATCACAGAACTGATTGGCAACGAACGATGCAGCATTTTCAGTTACAGTCAAGCATCCAATGCAGTCAGAAGTGAATCTTTATTCCGACAGAAGAGAGTTATATACACTACCGCTCAAAAGTATCCGGACACTTGCAAAATATGTATTATAAAAGTTATTTCAGTGCCTAAAATAGTGACTAAAAATCGATTTTTATTAGTTTCTTATGAAATATCTAACGTTTTAAATTAAAAATTAGGTATGTGGAACTTACCAATACTACACTAAAATTAAATACGAGATTCATCGACATATCCACCGCGGAGTGTCCGGATACTTTCGAGCGGTAGTGTATCTACATTTTATATATACAGCGAATTCTCGATATATGTCAACAACTCGGGTCTTGCCAGCGTCAAGTATCGTCCAGGAAACATACCCGATCAGTGTTATGTTTACACTCCCCGGCGTCCTAGACTTCTCGAGCTTCGTGGCCCCTCACGGGGTATACCTCGCGGTAGTGGGGATAATTTCGCGACGTTTATCACCCAGGCCTTGACGACATATACAGAGTGTCCCACGTAACACTTTTCACGATTTCTCAAGTACTTGCGATAATCTGACAAACAAATATTTTAAACAAAAGTTGATCAGTTTTCGATTGGCTATACATTGCAATAAAAAAAGTTCGAAAAAAATTTTTTTTAGTATTGTTAAGGTCACCTTCAGTTTTTTAAATGGCACTTTGTATCTTTGACTTAACAGTATTATAGTCCGTATATAGACGAATTCAACGACCTAGTGTAGCATGACCTTCGAATGACTTTGAATATAATTCCGCGACGTTTATCATCCAGGTCTTGGCGTCATATACAGAGAAATTACTGTATACATCTGAATGCAATGTAAAATTTTCATAAAGTAACAGGCACTTAAATATTACAAAACTTTCTTTAAAAAACAATTTTTTTTGGGGAAATGAGTAAAGAAGAATATGTATTCGAGGAGCCCCCACCCCCTGGAATCCGCGTGACGGCTCGAGGCTTGCCAGTGCTAGTGTTAACGGTGTTGAGAATAGAGTGATTCGAAATTATACTTGAAAAAATTAGACTGTTAACTCGGTCAAAGTTGACTCGAATTTGGGAGGGTTCCTCGAGTCGTGTTTAGGTTTAGAATTTTCGAACGTTTCAGGACTTGAGGATCTTTGCGTTGAAGGAGGATGTGCTCGCTCTAATCTGCGAACGTCTGAGACGGCACTCGTCGGATGCTTCGTCCCGGAGAATATTCAAAAGTGAAACGGTTCTCGTTAGGCGGATAGCAGAAGGCAACTCGATCAATCGGAATGAAACCACCCCCCGTCGTCGGAGGATCGCGTCAGCATGAAAACGAGAGAATCCCGAGGTGCCCCGGGGACCCTTCCGCCTTGATTCTCCTGGCTGAGCAAACACCGTGATTCCGCGCGTTTTTTATCGTCGGTTGCAGACGCGTCGCTACCAATCAAAGGGGGTTGCCGAGGGCCGGGGGCGAGGGGACCGTTTCTTTTTGTCGTTGAACCCTTTCTTTCATCGCGCGTGCAGCGATTCCATTGAAAACGCGGGTCTTCCGCGAGGGTTCGAGCTGCGGGAGAACCCGAGAGTGTAACACGGGGGTGGCACGGGGGTGGCGAAGAGGATTCCTCGACGCGTGAAATTAAAGGGTTTCGAAGCTGCGAAAACCGCCCCCGCAGATTTTCGTGGGAGCACAAGCTCGAGACCGACCGATTTCTCGTGCTCGTTATCCGTCCTTTCTCTCTCTCTCTCTCTCTCTTTCTCTCGCCCTCTTCATCCTCCCGTCGACGCGGACGTTGTTTCATTTCGCTGATTGCGGGACGGAATTTATCGCGGGGGCGACGCGCGAGCGATAATTCTGCGCCAACAAACGGCTCCGGCGCGGTGGACCGTTTCTATAAAATAGAAATGCCAGAATTCAATTCTACGACCCCTAAAGCTCCGTTTCTAACGGATAATGTATAATTAACGGAGACACGAACTTCGCCCAGCTTTCTGCGACTCTGACCCACGCGGACTCGCCGTCCACGTCGTCGTTTTAACGGTTCCAGAGTCCCATTTGTCGGCGGAAATGAATTGTACGGAATTCATTTACGCGGACAGGGCTTTCAGACCGCCTGCGTCGGAAGGAACAATGAAAAATTAAAGCGGTACCGTTTCTCCTTCTTATTACGCTCCAGCTGAAGGGAACTTAGTATTTCAATCATTTGTACTGGCTGCATAGACTAATTCTTTCCAGAAACAACTGTTCGCAATGTCAGTCAACAATTTTATTTCGAAATAAGAAAATCCCTATTCCCTCTATTCCTTCATCCGAAATACGACGAAAGTCGGTCCCGAGCCATCGCCTTATATCGAAAGAAAATTGAAATATCGGCGTGGGTCAGAAATGACTCCGGCATAGGCCTAGAACTCGCAGGAGACCGAGGGTTAGACTAGCATTCGTGCTGCAAATTATACTGGGTGTCTCGCCAGATATTACCAACTTACTGTCATTGTTACCATTCGCTGAATCAAGATAGAGCGGTACCATTTCTCTTTCTTATTACGTTCCAGCTGAAGGGAACTTAGTATTTCAATAATTTGTACTTGCTGCATAGACTAATTCTTTCCAGAAACAACTGTTCGCAATGTCAGTCAACAATTTTATTTCGAAATAAGAAAATCGCTATCCCCTCTATTCCTTCTTCATCCGAAATACGACGAAAGTCGGTCCCGAGCCATCGCCTTATATCGAAAGAAAATTGAAATATCGGCGTGGGTCAGAAATGACTCCGGCATAGGCCTAGAACTCGCAGGAGACCGAGGGTTAGACTAGCATTCGTGCTGCAAATTATACTGGCTGTCTCGCCAGATATTACCAACTTACTGTCATTGTTACCATTCGCTGAATCAAGATAGAGCGGTACCATTTCTCTTTCTTATTACGTTCCAGCTGAAGGGAACTTAGTATTTCAATCATTTGTACTTGCTGCATAGACTAATTCTTTCCAGAAACAACTGTTCGCAATGTCAGTCAACAATGCGCTTTGGAAACAATCACCAGGGAAATGGCACTCCGGCTGATACCGAGTAGGAAAATAGCACGTACATTAGCGATGCAAATGGGCTCGTATAGTCCTGGATGCGAAGCACAGCCTCGAGGAAAGTTGCTGCTCCCCGGAAATGAGAGCCATATCGATAGCCCAAGAGGTAATCGATAGTCTAGCTAACCTGTTGAGTTGCATAATACTTGAAGATTTGCTCGGCGAGTACGCGTGCATAATAGAATCGACGGTCTCGGAGTTACCCTTATTTTGCGACGCAATCATTTGCATTCTCTTCGACCAAAAATCATACTCCGAAGGAACTCTGTCTCGTCGAGTAACCTTCACCGAGGTTTGCTTATGGTCCTTCAGGATCTCGAGGTCCCAAGATCCTTGAAGTAAATCACTAGTTAACGTCGTGTCAGAAATATGATACTTCTCTTTAAAAAATAAAAAGTAACATTAATACTAAACCTACCGACGCTTCTTGTATACCTATTCCTACCGTGGTCAAAATGACCGGTCCTTGAAAGAAGTTATTGTTAATTAAACGTAGATAATGGTCAATTTGTTTGCTGAATGAGTTAGTAGATGGACAACTTCCATGAAATGACGATACTAAACCTACCGACACTTGTATATCTATTCCTACCGTGAGCGGTCCTTAAAAACAGTTATTGTTAATATAATTAAACGTAGATAAGAGTCAATTTGTTGCTGAATGAGTTACTAGATGGACAATTTCCATAAAACTACGATACTAAACCTACCGACACTTGTATGCCTATTCCTACCGTGAGCGGTACTTAAAAAAAGTTATTGTTAATATAATTAAACGTAGGTAAGAGTCAATTTGTTGCTGAATGAATTACTATATGAACAAATTCCTTTTTATATAATTTAAAGAAAAATACTGCGATGCTCTCTCCTCGATTTACAAAATTGTACTGTGTCGTCCACCTTTGCGGTTCGGATGTACGGTGGGGATAATTCCGCGACGTTTATCGTCGAGGCCTCGGCGACATATATAGAGAAATCACTGTATTTGCCATGATACAGTATTATCAACCAGGCATGCGCGTAATTTGATAGCGTCTCATACAATAAGGCGGCTCATTTATTTTGCCACATTGACAATAGCCCTTCTGTCATACTGATTGTTCAGGTTCAGAAGAGTGAATATCATATATTATCTCGTGCGGTCAAATTGACCGGCCGCGGTAGGCAGAACAGGCTACAAACATTTCTTGGAAAGAAAATAAAACGAGAAATGAATATACTGAACAACATATTGTACACATATTTCAAGGAAAGTCGTAAAGATAAATAGCGATGCGATAATGTTGTGTGCACGAAATTGTACGCAGAAGTATGGAAAAGCTCAATTTGACCGACCAGGTGGTAGGTTCAGTGTTAATAAATCAATTTCTTTTTATAAATCCATAAAATCCTCTATTAACACTTTGAACGCCAAACTAGAAACCCCAAAAATTCCATAAAATCAAAGTAAGTTATTTAATGAAATAAAAATTGCAAAAAATTAAATGCACGATACTGAGTAATCCTCCAACTTTCTTGCATGTTACAGATCCTACAATGAATATTAATACAACGTAAAAATTCATTTTAAAACCTGCACAAATAATTCCGTCAGCCACATATGGCTGACGTGGCGTTCAACGTGTTAAAAAATAATTAAACTCTCTTTTAATAACTAGAAATAAATTTCTCTTTCACGCGTAAAATGCGTAAAACTCAGCGATTGCAGAGTCGGCGGGGCGGGGCGGTCAACGCGTTGATACGCGAATCACGCCGACGATACGCGAGCACCGAGCCGGAAGTGTCGAAGCGGTTCGCAGCATTAATTAAGCCGCGCATTTAACGCTAGGATGCATCCGCGAGTGCCAGGGGGGAAGAGGGAGGCTGTTCCGAGTTGTCGCGAGCGAAAACGGCGACAAGGATTGGGGAATCAAGTTATAACGACGTCCCCCCTATCCCTCCCCTAATTTCCCAACAGTTTATTAGTTCGAGTATCGTTAAAGGGCCTGGCACCGAGCGTTGGCGATTGGAAAATTCGTCGATTAACAGGTTGCAAGCTCGAAAGATGAAGATAGAGTCCGTCGGGCGCGGCGGTTTCGAGATCGCAGGCTTCGATCGCGGCACGCACCGTGACTCACACCGACTACTTTATAATTTATAACAATTCGAAGGGCGGCGCTTGGAGAGCCACCGATACCATCGAGAGCACCGTATTTCCTTTCTATAGTCTCGCGTAGTCCCGCCACTCCGGCTCAACCAGGCAATTATAGAGAGCAGTCTGCTCGATTTCGCTAGCGATACGCTTTCTTCTTGCTTTTTTTTTCACCGTTCGCTCCTCCTTGTATTGTTTAATTGCCACCCGATCGAGCCGCTGAGGGTAGAACTGGTCGAACAGAAAGAGAACGAACGAAGGGGGCAATTACTATACAAACAACCATTAGCACTAGATTGTATCTTTACCGACACTCAAAGAACACTATTATTGGAAAATCTGTTTAAATCTGAAAATCTGTTCCGGCTGGCCCCAATGTCACAGCCTTCATATTTTGCCATTTTTTAAAAACTGTAACCTGCGTGTTTGAGAAAAAGCAAGTAGCGAAAAAAGTGATATGTGTACCCTTAGTTTTAGTTTGTATAGATTCCTTGCTCTGTATATTTTGTTTTGTTCCTAAAGTTGTAATAAATCTCTTATGAGATTTCCTGAATAACAAAAAAAAAACACTAGATTTGAAAAACACTCATTTACGATTTTATTGCTATACAGGGTGTTCGAGTAAGGTGGGAAAAATTGGTGGGAGAAAATTTAAGGGGTGGTTCGCCGAGACAATACGAGACGAAAATGAAGAATAAAAATATTGCGATTTCGGCTTCATTTCTTAGTTATTATCAGTTGAAAAATCGCCTGAAATGCGGCAACCCGGCCGACAGAGGTGTACGTTGCTTACGTCATAAAGGCGCGCGACAGTAACGTATCAAAGGGGGCCCTCGCTCGATCCACCCAATGATTAGGGTTTGACGTCACACACTTTGGACAATAATTCGACTAGGACCGAAAATGCGCGTGGAATGACCCAATCGGACGGTTTACGAGTTCTTGACTTCCTGCGAGGCAGGAGGAGTATTTGTCACTTGATACGTCACTGTCGCGCGCCTCTATGACGTACACGTTGGTCGGGTTGCCGCATTCAGGCGGATTTTTAATTGTTAAACCTAAACGGACCAATGCCGTCTTGTAAACGGCATGGCACTTTTACTTACTGGATCGAATGCCGCGTATATGGCGGCAAAAATAAAAAATAAAATGAAATATCAATATTTTCGTTTCTACACTTGATATAAAAATGTCGAGTCCACAGTTTCTCTTCGTATGAAAAATAGCTTGGACCTGGTGGGGAGTAAATTCGAAATACTTCCGGACCGTTAAGGGTTAATAACTAAAAAACGAAGCCGAAATCATCATTTCTTTACTCTTCATTTTCGTCCTACATCGTCACGGAGAACCACTCCTTAAATTTTCTTCCGCCGGTAGTCGAACACCCTGTATATACGGAGAAACGTAAATAATTTTGTTTAAATGCTGGTTTTGAAATTATGAAGGTGTTAAGCAACCCTTCTCGAGATTTCCCGATTTTTTCCGAATTTTTTCCTCCCTCGGTCCGTTTCCATCCAGCGTCGGGGAAAAAAAGGGAAACGTCGCGCAACGCGTTTTCACTGGACGGTGGGAAAGCTCGCTGCAAAAGAGCAGACGATTTTGTTCTTTCCAGCCAGGGACGAGCGAACAAATAACAAACGTGGAACATTCTTTTCGCGGTCGAGCGTCTCCCGCTGCGATCCAACAACGGATAACAATGGAGCGACGTTTTACGAGCAGTTTTTCACCGCTCGGACCGAGATAATTGGCCGTGTCCTACCGTAACACACGGCACACCGCGTACATACGTACATAGTACGTGCACGCCGAGTCCGAGAGCGAGTTGTTATTGCGCTCTGCTTTTTCATGGCTAAATCGTTTTGTTCCCGTTGCGTGGCCGCTCCTACGACTCGCCGTTTCGTTCCGTTCCGTTCCGTTCGTTCGTGAAAATCGTCCTTAAACTCGCAGATCCCGTGCTCGTAACCCGCGCAACAACGTGGAAAACGCGAGCATCGCGTGCCAAGGGAAACGAAAATCAAATGTACTTGCGCGGCTCCTACCACCAAATTACGGTGCGATTGATCGCCTAATAAACAATGCTACCCCCACTCTCTTCTGGATCAATAAGCAACGTAAGCACGCTCTTCGGTGGAGGGGGACCACCATAGAAATTTTCCGAATTTTACATCCTCAAGAACAGAAGCATCGGCGCAGACATTAACCCTTTGCATTCGGTGCTATTTTCATTCTAAAACGAAATTTTTCCTCCGTCTTAGAATATTTTCATTTTATCCATACGAAACTGATCCGATTTCCATATATGAGCCGCTCAGTGCGCACATCGATTAACTCCACTTTTTGAAAAGTCTTAAATTTAAGTGTCAAAGCACTTGGTATAGTCATAACTTTTTATATTTATAATAACTTTCCTGAATAATAAAGATTAGCACCGTTAAACGGCAAAATTTTGTTGGCCATTGAATAATAAGTAATTTATTTCAGAAGCCATTTTGATTAACTCCATACTCTAATGTAAATCGTTTCAATGACGCTGTATCTGTTCCGGCCGTGCATCAACGCTTAATCCAAATGACCCACCAAGATTTTTTGTCAACAAAACCTTTAGGACAATCAATCATTAACAGAAAAGTAACCGTCACAGGGCTTCCAGTAAATTGGCTTAAAATACGCTGGATAAAGTTAGAAAGGTCCAAACCCCATCTCATGCAATTCAAATGTGACTATAATGAAGATACAGAATTTAAAGCCATTAATATAAGAAAATCTGTAGTAGGTAGGCCGCAAAGTTTGAAAAATATAGATCAGCCTTTATTATATCCTAAAGGTAGAACCGTGACAAGGGAAAAATGGAGAGACATGATGGACCTGCTAAAATTCATTCCTCCTGTTAAACATGATTACTATAAAAACTTGACAACAAATCGAAATGACGAATCCTCACATACAGCTGATGAAGAAGACATTATTTATAATATTGCTGAATTATCCCAAAGTATAATGCTGCTAAAATAAATCTGCTATGAATTAATCACAAAAAATATATTATAACAGAACTGTCAACATTCATTTTTATGGAAAAGCTGTAATAAAAATATATAATAACTAACTTTTTCTGTAATAAAAAACTTAAAAATTTAAAGACTGAATGAATTTAACTTTATTACTTTTTTCAGTTGCCAAATCGGTTAACTCCACCAGTCACATAAAAACTGTAACCTTACTGACGATTATTTTTTGGCTATTCTTTCTTATTAATTTTGTATTAACTGTATTTATGCATTCTACATTATATATTTGAATTTATATTATAACAGGAATTTTAAAAAACAATATACATTACTTCATCGCATTTCTCAACTTTTTGTTTTATGGAGTTAATCGATGTGTGCACTGAACGGCTCATATATAATATTTAAATGTTTAGTAGTCTATTACAGGCAAATTTTTTAATGGAACAAATATTTTGTAATATATTTTGCAATTTCTTTGAAATCATGCCACAACAGTTTCTAGTGGTGCTTCAGAGTCGCCACTCGAGTGCTAAGGGTTAACACATTCGCGACCGCTGACGTGAATTCACGTCATTTTAAATTCTATTCCTGATTACCGCTGACGTGAATTCACGTCCTGCAATTATTGTTTCTGAATGCGGCGCATTAATGGGGTTGGATTTAAATTTAAATCATTAATTAATTTAATAATGCTTTAGCGATACAAGTTTGCGGCAACCAGCTTGAGAATTTTATTGTTTTCGCCGGTACTCAGTGTTAGAAACGGAAAAAATTTGCCGGTCGCGAATCTGTTAACACTAATCCTACCACGGTCAAAATGACCGGTTTTCTATTTCACAGTTACAGCGAATTCTTGATTTATGTCAACAACACGCCAGTTATGTTTACATTCCTCGGCGTCCGAGGCCTCTCGAGCTTCGCGGCCCTTCAACGGGTATACCCCGCGGTAGTGGGGATAATTCCGCGACGTTTGTCATCCAGGCCTTGGCGACATATAGAGAGAAATCACTGCATTGAAATTATAAAAACGTTTTCACAGGAAATTACTGAATTGACTGGCTTATTTAACACGTTCACGGACAATAAAAATTTCAGTGAGCTGCATAAATAGACAGGCAATTTTTCGTGAAACTAGTTGTACTATCCGAAATCTGATTAGACATAAACGACAATAATAAGTTAACTGTCATTAGTAATGACAGTTGGTCATTACTTTGAAATGTATATTAATTACAGAAACTTAAGGCTGTATAAAATTAAATGAATAAAAATTGGCTTTATAATTTGAATGCAATAGGATTCATGTCATTTTGTATCACTGTAAAAATGAATGCTATAGCATTCACGTCCGCGAACGTGTTAAGCACATATTATAACGAGAATCGTACAAAGTTTAACCCTTTGTACTCGAAGATATTTTAACTCCAAAACGAAACATTTCCTCCGACTTAGAATGTTTCCCTTGTATATATTTTTTATATGTTATACATATGAAAATGGTTGTACGATTTACTCGTACAATACCGAAGTGTTTAGTACTTTATTACATACAAACAAATTTAATACTGTAAAAAATATTTTTAATAACGATACAGCAATTTTTACTGGCGCCTTACTAATGGTTAAATAAATTCAATCTTCTCCCTTCTATGAGATGTTTCATTTTCATATGTTTTGTGCTTGATAGGTTTAGCATTAACTCTCGGTATGCTATGCCGGAGTCATTCTTGACCCGTCGCGGGAATAAGCGCGACCATATGTATAATTTTAGTGCAATACAAGATGGCGCTTTTTATTTCGAAATAAGAAAATCGCTATCCCCTCTGTTCCTTCTTCATCCGAAATTCGACGAAAGTCGGTCCCGAGCCATCGCCTTATATCGAAAGAAAATTGAAATATCGGCGTGGGTCAGAAATGACTCCGGCATAGGCCTAGAACTCGCAGGAGTCCGAGGGTTAGACTAGCATTCGTGCTACAAATTATACTGGGTGTCTCGCCAGGTATTGCCAACTTATTGTCATTGTTACCATTCGCTGAATCAAGATGGCGGGACACCCTGTGTAGCATGAATGCCAGTTTAACCCTTGCGCTGCCATGGTGGTCCCATGGGACCATTATTTTAACCCTTTGCACTCGAGTGGCGACTCTGAAGCGACACTAAAAATTGTTCTGGCATTATTTCAAAGAAATTACAAAAAATATTACAAAATATTTGTTACATTACAAAATTTTGATTCAATAGATTACTAAACATTTAACACTAGGTTTACGGGACCCGTCAAAATGACGGATTCTAATATTTTTAATTTACGATTATTGAGATTGTGAAGATCCATCTACGTGGAATTACTCAACAAACTTATTTCCTCAGGTATATATTATTTAAAGAATGGCTGAAAACTTGGATAGACACATTCTTCTTATTTTTATAAAGTAATGTAAAATACTCGCTTTTAATGCTCCGTAAACCTAGTGTTAAACATTATACGTGGAACTCGGATCAGTTTCGTATGAATAAAATTAAAATATTCTAAAACGAATGAAAAATTTAGTTTTAGAATTCAAGTAGCTTCGAGCGCAAAGGGTTAATATATTTCGCAGTTCCTTGCCATTATAAAGTTTCAAATATGACATTCGTATTGTGGCCCACTGGTGCAAGTTCAAACATTCAGAAACAGTTGTATTAAACGACACGGAAGAAAACGCTTCGAATGCTGCATACTGAACGAAATTGTCAACCTCGCGAACAACAATCGCCGTTCGCGCGCAGGCTCGTTGGAGTATAGTTCGCGACGATTCCAGCCGTTTCTATCTGATCTGCTTCAGTTTCCGGGGACTGTAAATAGACGGTGATAACTGTATCGATAGCGTTATCGAGGGCCGAGTCCGAGGCGAATTAAAACGCGGCGAGAGACATCGACACCTGTTAGCGTAGTAAGCGTATCTGGCCTGCACGAGGCGAGTTTAATTCACGTGAAATTTTATTGTTCCCCCGTAGCCGTTGATGTGCACCCTACCCGGGCTGCCGGTGTCTGCCCGCAGACCGGAAGTATCGATAATGCGCCGGGCGCCGCATGCGAAACTCGGAAGATGGATGCGAACGGGACGCGTGGGTGTGTCCGAGCGCGTTACTTTCTCCATTCATGGTTAAATTCAACCTGACTCTCTCGAGATGCTCGTTCCCCCTTGGCCTTCTAATTTTAGAATTCAACGGTCTATCGGGACCTAAAATCAATCTGAAATTCAAACGCAACGCAAGGGAGGCCGAGCTGCAGACCTAATCTAATTGTATATCTAATCTGGCCTAAATTTGACTTAACAAGGACCTGCCCCGGCCTGTCCAAGATCCTGACACGTCCTCCGCTCCGCTCGCAAGGGAACAGCAACCCGGAAACTCGGAAAATTATCGAGAATTGTCTATCAATTCGTTCAGTATCTGGCAAATCCAAAGGGTAGTAATTTAGCCCCAGAGATTCTTGCAAGTTAATGCAATTAATGAAACCAAAACTAGAAATATAAAATGTATTATACGGAATGCCAAATATCAGCCCCAGAGATTCTTACAAATTAATTTAATTAATGAAACCAAAACTAGAAATATAAAATGTATTATACGGAATGCCAAATATCAGCCCCAGAGATTCTTGCAAATTAATGTAATCAATGAAACCAAAACTAGAAATATAAAATGTATTATACGGAATGCCAAATATCAGCCCCAGAGATTCTTACAAATTAATTTAATTAATGAAACCAAAACTAGAAATTTAGAATGTATTATAGGGGATGCTGTCTCAATCCTTTTGAATTCTAAAGACTCAAATGAAATTCGGTTTATCTGGGTATCTCATAATAAAAATGAATTTCAAAACCCAGTCAAAAATCACTGTCAGTCGTATGCGACTGGGTCGTTTATGTTCACACTAATTTCTGGAATATTGCACTAATCCCTTGCCCTACAATATCAAAATTCGTGATGAAGATTCTGAACGGTCTAATAAATATGTATATTATTAATTTCCTTTAAACCGGAATAAAATTCTATTTTGTTGTAGTTGATATATATCCTTTGGAGAAAACAGTGGCATACAATAGATAAACTATCTTTCCTTTTCTATGAAATTCTGAACGATGAAGAATTTCAATCCATCATAACTACAACATGTAGTGGAAGGAGTTACTGGGAAAAAATGAATATTAGAAAGAAATTCCCAGGTTGCAGCGACCGCGTGAAACCGAATTTGGGCAGCGAGGAAAACTGCGCGATTCTATCTACGCATGCTCCGAGAGCCCCAAAGTTTCACATAATTCTCCGAGGTTCCGCGTGCAGGGTCTTCCGTTGTAAATCAAATGCAAATCGTCACAGTCTGATTAACCGGCTCTGCTCCTCGTATCCTGCGTTACCACTTTCCGGATCGATATTACAAGAAATCCCGAAAGAAAGTATAGTATAGCGTGTACACATATATCGAGGGAGTACCGGGTGTATATCGCGTTCCTCGTTTAATTCCCGTTGGCATCCAGCCGTGCTGGTCTTTACGGCCGAAACTGTTTTATAGCCGCGTTCGCGTTCGTGTCCGCGTTCGTGTTCGTGTTCGCGGATTGTAACTGTGCCGGGCACTCGTGCCTCGATTAAATCATGCATGTAATCAACGTGATTTCTATTCTTTTTTTCTTTTTACTCCTTTTTCCACGGTTTTTCTATTTCCGTCACGGCCGCTTGACGGCCGTAATCGTCGGTAGGCCGCGTGGTTTCTCTACGCAACGGCGAATCCCCGGTCTTTTTTACGCCGTTGATTATTATATTTGTTAATTCGCCCACGGGAACGGATCCCCTCATTCCGAAAATAATATACCGGTAGGCGGGTAAACATTTTGCGGTTCCGATGGCCAGTCTACGATTCCTCTAGATTTCGAATTATTATCCTGTGAAGAAAAAATCGAATTCGAAATATGAATTGCGTTTCTGCGTTCAAATAAATAACGGATATGCATTAAGCATCCGAGTGATCGGCGGCGTTACTTACACGGTTTCCAAAAATCTTCGTAGCTCTAGGGCTTCCGAATAAATTAACACTGAAATCATCTTTTCATATTTATTCCATTTATATTCCGTTTTTGTGTGGGATGCCATTCTTAAGCCTTCGATTTTTCCTTTTTCCTTCCAACTATATTCTTCAAGAATATTCTTCATTAATAACAATGACAATTTCAACCGCGAGACAACGAGTCGCAACCAGCAACCTCGTCTAATCATTTCTACGGGGATTGTATAACTTAACTAACGGTTAATCTCGTTTTTAATATGAAAAGGATCGTTGCAAACTTCCTCCGGAATTCCGGCCGTTCCTATTTTCTATTTCCGCCATTTTTCCGACCGCTCCGGTCCGCTCGCACGCAACCTACTAAAATTCCATTTATGTTCCGTTTTTGTGTGGGCTGCCATTCTTAAGCCTTCGATTTTTCCTTTTTCCTTGCAGTTATATTCTTCTTCATTAATAACAATGACCATTTCAATCGTGAGCCAACGAGTCGCAACCAGCAACCTCATCTAATAATTTCTGCGGGATTGTATAACTTAACGGTTAATATCTCGTTTTTAATATGAAAAGGATCGTTTTAACCTTCCTCCGGAGTTCCGGCCGTTCCTATTTTCTATTTCCGCCATTTTTCTTGCTCGCACGCAACCTACGGCAAGTATAAAGAATCCCTGCCGTTAATTGCGTTTGCTGGATTAATTCGGATACCGGTGCTTGTCCGTGGAGCGAACGAAGTTCGGTTTGTAAAGGGGCTAGAGAATCCCAGCGGTACTCGTGTCATAGTTCACAGAGTACGCAGGTTCCCGGTAGGTGAAACGGTGAAAGGCGCGTTATTGCACCGGCGAGCATGCTCCCCCAAGTTCATTGTAACTTCGGCGATATCGTGGCATCAACTGCTATCAACACCACGCCTCTCTGGACACACGACCATAGGTACACTTCCTTGTCCTGGTTAACACTACACCCTTTTGTAATCATAATCTCGAATACACGCTATCTGCTCGCCGGTCGATCTACACCTGGGCCGAGCTTCTCGCGCCTAACCTTCCCTGCGATCATTTTCAATTTCATTCCGTTCCGCTTTTGTCCGCGGAGACCTCCAGTTCTTAACGATTTCCGGTCCGCAGCGTTCCCTTTTCGCTTATTTCGCGGGACGTTCGCAGGACAATCGCTAAAACCGACCAAAACACGATTAGATTGCAGAGAAAATAGCAATCGCATTATTAACGCTCTACTTGCCAGAACTCTATTATGTTATCGCTTCAGACTCGCTACATCTTAGAAGTTATGGTTACCCATTTCAGATATGTTCCTACAACGAATGAAATATTAACACGTTCACTGCCATGTCACCCATACGTGGTGACGGAATTATTTGTCCAGGTATTAAAATGAATTTTTATGTTAATATATTCATTGTACCAAATTTGATTAGTATCGGTAAAATGTAAAAAAGTTGGGGGACTACTCAATATCACACATTTAATTTTTTTCAATTTTCATTTCATTAAATAATTTACTTTGATTTTATGGAATTTTCTAGGTTTCCAGCTTGGCACTCAAAGTGTTAACGCGTACCAGCGACACATGACGTCACCGATGTCCGTTGAGAGCCGAGCGTCACGTATTTGTGACACATTGAAACGCTCATTTGCTAGATTTTAATACTATCCTGATCTACAGCGTATTTCGCAGAAATTCGAAAATAAAAAGTCTGTGGTTGGAATCCCTAATCCGCGATTAAATATCGAAGATTGAAATTTCAACTGCAGTAATGGTTTCGGAACGCCTGGAATCCGGAGTACCTCGAGTGACGCAACAAATAACTGAAACGCTTCGCGAGTGTTTCCCGAGAAAAGTGATAAAAGCGCCGGGGCAGACGAAGAAAAAACTGTTTTATCGATTGTCAGTGGGCAGAAGCGCGCGACCCGGCTGACGCGTCTTTCGAAAATGCTGGAATCTTCGTGGCGAACCACATAATTGACCTAATTGATCGTAATAAGCGTGTTCGCGAGAAGTATGACAAAATCCGGATTACGTGTAGCCGGCGTTGTCAGGTGATTACTTTCGGCGAGGATAAAACACGAATGTTGACATAACCTACACCGTACCGTCGGTCAGCCGGGTCCGTTTCGACCCACCAAATACTTCTCTGTCCCGGGGCAACGCGTGACACGTACGAATCGAGCACGATCTTGAACCTTGTTGAACACTCGATCGATTCACGAGCCGGTCGAGAAGGTTAAAATGCGATAAATCATTCTGTAGATTCTCCGCCGAGAGACTGATTCGAATGTATAAGGAGAGAGCGTGTGGCACACTTCGCAGCAACACCTTCAGGGTCGTATAGACTGGGAACAGCGAAAACGCGTCCCGTCAAATTTGTCGATTGTTTCCCCTCGCGTCGGCCGGTCTTTCTATTTGTTTCCGTTTTCGTTTTTTAACGGATTCTGCGCGTCTCTTTATGCGTCTCGCTTCAGGGAATGGGAGATACTCTTTCTCTCCGTCTGTCTCTCTCCCTCCAATGAAATATGATACATGGTACGCGGGGTATGCATCGAGAAGTTCGATCAGGACTACGCCGATTCTATTCTGGTACAAATGTTCGACTTGTGTCAAACAGTCGTCATTGAATCTCGGTGAAAATCGTAGAGTACATTCGCTGTAACATACATGCAAATTCACGAACAAACACGACACGATGCATTGAAACGAGTTCTGTCAAACCGGGCCAAACAGATGTTTCCGTGAATACTTGATCAGCAATACGTAACAAGTTACGACTCGTAACACGCTAGTTTTACATTACACAGCTTCCAGTAATTCGATACGTGCAACCGTGAATACAACATCGGGATATTTACTTCGGTTGATTTTTGCTGTAGGTTAAACGAACGACAGAAAATTCTCTCATGCGACGTAACGTCCCTCAAACGTTCTAGAATAATATTAACAATCGAAATCCAAACAACATTATTGTTGTGACCGTACACTTTCCTATTTACAAGTACACCACCGACGGTATTTACGTCGTGTCCATTCCATCGGGAAAACTCGAAAGCGCACCGAACACTCTGTGCTGTTCGTGATTTGTTTGAATAAAAAAGAATGGGTGCTCGGTGAAAATTCGACCGAAATCTCGGTGGAGCGTGTCACACGACCGGAGGTTGTTGGTGAAATGGGAAAAGTAGTAAACTCACCTACGGATGCAGACGCGCCGACGTTCCCTTGGATAACGCACCACGGTACGCGATTGAAACAAAAATAAAAAAATACGCGTATCAAACGAGAATTCGAACTGGAGAGAACGCACAGGGCCGCGAAACGCCGACCGTATTTTTCTCCCGAGCGAGTAACGGAGAACTTCCTACTGCGAGCACGTAAACAACTCTCGTTCCAATTCCGCCGACGGCTACGACCACGAACACGAAACAGGTCCGTCGAATCGCGGGGCGACGCTGGATGCGGCCACGGCCCATACTCGCGCACATCGTTTTTCCAAATAGTCCCTTCGCGCTGCCATAAAAATCTGTATTGCCTACCTTCTTGTTTCGTTGAATCCCTCGCGCGACGATCAATCACAGCTCATGGAAAATGCGGCCGTCCACGAGAATCCTCGCGATAATAACGGAGCATTTAATACGAGCCGCTGGCACACCGAACACGGGACTGCTTTCGATGTTCTTACGCGCGGAGTCAATATGGCCGACCGCCTAGGAAAATCAGTTTCTCTTATGACGCAATCAGGCGAGTACGCCCTGTTCGAACGCATTTTCTCCGCCAGATGGATCAAGCTGCGTCCACGCCGGCCGGTACAGCAGATGCTTCTTGTCGATAAGGAAGGTCTTGTTCGAACCACCCGCTGATTATCACCATGAACTATGCATGGGAATAGATACGATAATCGATGTAATATTTCTAGCTGTGTTACCAGCAGAGTATCTTATTTGAAAACACCGCGAATTTTTGAATTGATCAATCACTTAGAGGGGGCTTCGTGAAATTTTTTGAATTCATAACGAAAATGTATAAAACAAACTTAGGTAAAAATTGTAGGATCTGATTTATTGTTTGTCTAAATCTTCAGGCGAAGGCATCAAAACTTAGGGATCCTTAAGAATTCCTTTTGTTTACCTAAAAATAAATAAAATGAACTAATTAATAGATTAATTAACATATAATTAAATAATATGTGTAGGCACTACAATACTTCATCTTCAGTATCATCGGAACAAGTGTCAGTGTTGTAATCTGATAAGTCGGATCTTTTATTTAATAATAAATAATCTTCTATACGCGTTTATAATTCTGTTTTTTTATATGCGCCACAAAACCACACAATATCCCATCACTGCTAGATTTTTGCACAGGTTTCTGCGCATCCATTTTTGACATGCGCAAAAAAGATGCTCACAAATCTGCGCAACAAAGATGCTCACAAAACTGCGCTAAAATGTTACGCACAAAACTGCAAAAGATTGCACAGAATTAATGCAATCCGTTCAGTTTGCAGAGTATCGATCTAATTTATGCGATCAATTTTATGAGCACAGTTGCACTGTCATTATCAGTATCCTGAAGTCCGTCAACCTTTTCTTCCTGCCCTATCGTTGTATTCCTTAAAAAATATAGTAAGAGACTGATCTACTCCTACCCTTTCCCGAGCTCGAATTTCTATGTCGATAAGAAGATCAACTCAGCTACGAAAGCGGATAAGATTGTAGGTCTAGTATTGCATCTGGTTTCTGTTGTAACAGGTTGTAATAATAACAGTATAAATGAGTATAACGGGATACATGCAACAAGGGGTGCTGGTCAATCAAGTTCAATCGACAATTTACTAAATTGCAGTTCGCTATATACACATGACAGTCTATTGCAGTCCGTTCAATTTGGTCAGTCGTTGCGGGAATAAAGCGTATGTTAGCGTGATCGTAAAATAGCTGCTTATACATACTATATCGTTTGCAACAGGCAACGCAATAGTTACGTTAACGCTAACGTTGCGAATATCGTTTCTGCAAAACCTTGTGTACATACAACGTTCACGCTGCAGTTCTACTGTTAGTCGTATCGTATCGTAATTCCAAATGAATTCTTGTTAAAATACGATAAATATTTCGTATTAAGAACTCGTTAACAGCATTTCGTTACAGTAACAATTTTCGATTGTATTGTGAACACTTGCGAGGACCGGTTGCCCGGTGTTTTAATAAGTTGTAACGCACGGCCTCAAAATTCAGCCCCACTGCTCGACATATCTTATTTGCATTCTAACAAGTTTATTGTTTTCGGCGAATGCATACGAAATGGCTTGGTCTGGAAGATTTCATGCAAGAAACAATAAAGAACTTGTACAGCATCTTAAACGTAAGTTGTATAAACAGAATTGTTGCAGATAGGCGTAACCAAGAATCTCAATATACATATTTCGATTTTTGCGTTAGAATCAAGAATAATTAAATCTGACAGAGTTTATGAAGCAATGTCTGCTGTAGACAGAGGGAACTATACCCATCCGAGTTATGCATATGTTGATTCTCCACAAGGAATTGGATACGGTGCAACTATAAGTGCTCCTCATATGGTATAACCGTACACAATTTTAAAAATTTTACTGTTAATATTCATTTACATTTAAATGTTTTTACTTCTCTCGTGTTTACCTGTTGCATATCACTGATATGATGAAATGGATTAAAACACCTTAGCATGCATATGCATTAGAGTTACTCGAAGACAAATTAAAAAGCGGTGCCAGAGCATTAGATGTCGGATCTGGCTCTGGATATCTGAGCGCATGCATGGCAATGATGATAGAGCCGGATGGAATAGTTGTAGGTATTGAACATATTCCTGAACTTAAAGCATATGCCGAAGAAAACATTAGGAAGGATCAACCAGAACTTCTTGGAAGCGGTCATCTTGAATTAGTTGGTAATTACAATTCAAGCGATTCATGAATATGTTGAAGACATTCTCTTCTTGTTATATTAAATACTATGCAATATTCTAGTTGGAGATGGAAGATTGGGATACCCTGAGAAAGCACCGTACAATGCTATTCATGTAGGGGCAGCAGCTAAAGAAATGCCACAGGCTGTAAGAAAAGTTTTTTAAAATAAGAAACTAATTCTATTTGTATTTCCTAAATTTATCGTATATTATCTTTGCAGCTGGTAGACCAGCTAGCTCCAGGAGGACGGTTAGTATTGCCAATGGGCCCAGAAAACTCAGATCAAACATTAGTACAAATCGATAAGACAATGGATGGAAAGATTAAGAAAAGGTCTCTTACTAGTGTTGTGTTTGTACCACTCACTAGTAAAAATAAGCAATATCCTTCATGAGATTCATGCTTGCTCCAATAAGGGAGCATCGTTTCTTCGGATATTATCGCAACCAAGTACCCGATGTTGACATAATTTTAAGTGCGTTATTGCTAGAACATAGCATGTTTGCACAACTGACAAATCATTGTATAATTGGAGAAACTTGTTTTTTCTTGCATTAAAGTTGAACAATTGTACAAACGAATATATATCGTGTTAGAAAAGTAACGCATCTCTAGTCGTAAAATATTGTATTGTACTACAGTTTATGAAATCTCCTCAATTATTTTTCACGAATGTTAAAATATGCGCTATAATTTATTGTACTTCCGAGTCCTTAAAAATAAAAAGATTCTTAAACTGTATCACCGCTAATCTCGTATCTAATCAGTTAATTCTTTATGCATGTTTACATAGTCATTTCAGATCTGTGATACAATTTAACATACAATCTTTATTTTATGCTAAAAACATTTTATACGTTCATGGAATGTTAAAATATAAATTACATAATTCATAAAAAGAATATGTAGAAAATAATTTTATGTGATGTCTCAAACGTCACATTTGCAAAGTCCGTCGCAAGATATCAAGTAAATCCATTACTTATCGGTTTAATATCATTTAAACTCCTTGCGTCCCGTGGTCCTATTTATCTCCAACTGTATAACCGGCAGTGAGATCAACGCTTGTATAGTATCTGTTCTCTTTTCATAACACAGATTAAAGTGTTTTAACCATGACTAGACTCAGTGCAGCACCCGATGTTAATCCCAGTCCAAGGAAAGCACCCATCATAGCAGATGCAATCTCCCTTTCTTGAGACTCCACGACTCTGTAAAAAAAAAAAGAATTACGCTCGAAATACGTGTTAAATCGTGCGAACATAAAATATCTCCAGTTGAAGCAGCAATACTTACACAGGAGTTAGAACAAATGTCAAATTGCACAGATAGCCGTTACTAACGGCAAATACGATAGTTAATAAAATATAACAAAGATCGTTCTTAATATAAACGGGAAGATGATGTCTGGGTTGCGCATTACAAAACATTAGAGCGGGCACGAAGACTGCCCTTATCAAACTTAGAAGCATGACATACCATGGTTTATTTCTTGGCTAGAAAAATAATGCGATATTAATTATTGAATCATGAAAGATATAGAATTACAGTATGCATATTCTACAAACCCATTGAAAAATTCCAGCCAATATTCTGCCAACATAGTCTCCCATGCTAAAAGTGAGGTAAGTGACCACAGGCACAAAGTAGATATCTGCAAGATATATTCGAAAGTATTAATCATTGAGATCCTTCAATGGAATTCTCTATTGAATTAAACTCACCGTTCCATGCGTGACCCTTTCCTTTGTACTGACTTTCCACTAACACAGTGACTGCTGGATACACAGAAAGAGATATAAAGAATACCAAAAATAAACTAACACCGTACGGCCAAATCCTTTTGAGAATACGAGTATAGGAAATTGTAGTGCCTTGAGGAAAAGCTACTTCTCCAGTGACAGTGTATTCTCTCTCTATAGCTCCGGATGATTTTTCCAACATATGATATTTAAAAAATGCCTACACAAAGGCAATTTATCGAGTGTCAGAGTCATTATCATAAGCTACTTATCATATGTTACAAAACAGCTGTATCGCAAGCGACTTTGTATTCATTAGATTGATGATACTCACTGCCTTTTCTAAAATGATGTATGCGATCAAAGATAAAAATAAAATAATATCTCCTATGATGAAATAAACTAAGCCTGAGAGTACAGGACTAGCACCGATCCACAGTGAACATATCTCTGTTATGGCTGTAAAAATTCCTCCTAGAGCTTGGCCACTTTGCATAGCAGTTATGTACTTCGGGGAAAAACGACCGACAATTCCCATTAAGCTACCTCCGAATATTGCACTCGCAGCTGCAATGCAAAATCGTTATACAGCTATTACAATATTTTCTAGTGCTTACATTAGATTAGAATATACTTCATTTCAGCCTTGCAGCCATGAAATTTTGACTTCGTTTACAATGCCCCTACCATGTACATATTTTACCTCGCGCATTCTTATCATTCATTCTCTCTTTCTCACCCTCTCTTGTTAAGCCCTAAATTTTTTTATTTTCTAGTACTTTAAGTGTTAAGTACATACCATTTACAAATGCCACCGTGGTCAAGGTGATTGCTAAAAATCTGTCTTGCCCTGAAAAGATATGCGTTCTTCACTTTACCAAAATAATACAAAGATTTCTTGAATTCAGATAACATTCTTGTCTCTCTTACAACTTACATACGTCCGTGTTTATCTTAACAAACGCTGTTGTCATAATGAAGAGCAGCAAGATTGTGCATTGAGATCCCACCATTCGTATCGTCAGAGGAACTCTGCCAATACAAATATGTTGCTAATCGAATTACTTTGTAACTCAGAGAAGAATTGTTTTGCGGTTCCATTGAGAACCTTATACTTTCGCCTACCTTTTACTAATAAATGCATTTATAATTAAAAAAAATGTGTTCGGAAATGCGCTCGCCACATTTAAGTACGATGTGAAACTGGCTTGCAAGTCGGTTCTTTTTTCTAAATTCTCTAAATGGGTATAGTTCAAGTGACTCGTCGAGTTCTGTGATATTTCTCTGAACTTGTACATCCAATACTAGAAAACACATTCGTAGAGATTAACATCATTAATTCAATCGAAGAATAATATATACATTACTCACATCATCGGCAGTAATAAAAAAACTCCATGGTATCAATGTGTTTATTCCAAGTAAATAAAAGACTATGTACGCAAGATTATACCTGCAGAGACGAAAAGTGAATGAAACAACACGAATTATCGTTTCGTTTGAAGTAAACAATCTGTTACCTATCGCGAGGTTCGTGTTGTTTTAAAAATGGTTTCTCATCTGGGACAGAAACAGTGAGGTCGTCAACTTCGGTTTCCAAATCATCTTCGAACTCACTGTCAGATGCTCCTCCCAATAAGGGACGTCGATTGATGGAGTACGACATTATAATACTACAAAAACGAGAACAGTCATTAGCACAAAAATTCTTTCGTCATTTTCCACGCGAAAAATTTCAGCAATCCTCCGATCGATTAAAACTGATCAGACGTATCGTGATCACTTACGAAATTGTACAAAGAGATCCCCACAGTCGTCGATTAATTATTTTCCTTGTGCTTGGAGGACAAATAAATCTTTACATTTTGACAGCAACTAGTATTAAATGTTACCACGTGTCACTTGTATACTGAATCCTGTGTAGAGCATCTTCTACGAACGACAACTGCGAAAGGAGTGATGACAGAGTTGTTCCAAATCTTCTATTGTTTCAGAGTCCCAAGAGACTCTACATTATGCATTAATCATCTCGCTGGCCATCTGTGACTAAACGCAGATAGAAAAACACAGTACCGCGTCAGTAGTATTACAGTAATCCTAATCGACTCCTTTCTCCATTCCGTTCTCACGCATACAGACGCGGAAACAGCTGGCGTCCTACACAATCGAATGCGAGGCGCTAGTGCATGACGTGTTGCTGATGCACAGCGATGCATCGTATCTATTGTATGCTCGGATCGAGATTGGACTCAAAATCGCAATTCGGGATTATCACGAATATATATATATACATCACGGATGTTTTTCCAAATGTAGATCTTTGTTGACGTATTTACGATAAACGATATCAAAAACGAGTTTATTGACGGCGTTATCAAATTGTAAACAAAATGACACTTCGACTAATATTAGACTTTCCCATAAGTTGTATCGCTCCTTTTTTTTTATTGCTTTTTACATATATGAGCGTCAATGTTTTGTGTAAAATAATATGATATGACGGGATATGACCTCGAATAAGATACATATAAATGTATTATTCCGTTTCGAGCAAACGCAACCTACTAAAAAAAAAATACGACCGGACTAATGAAGCGCAATTGTTTCGTGCCTTTATTTTTAACAATTAATGTACAAGGTGTGAGTATAAATTTTATTTTCAAGAAAAACGAGTTCTGTCTGTTCATGGCCGACAGTATTTCCTGGCTTTCGTTCGACAAATCTTCGAATTCGATTTTCCGAGAAACGCATCCTCGTGCGAAAAAATTTGACTCTACAGTTTCCGCTTGGTTTTTCACCTGAAATCCCCATTCAGTTTTACTACGAATACTAGGACACCGTGTACGTGCACGCACACCACAATAGGTCCTGCCATCGATTAGACAAAAAGAAAGAGGTTCAAGTCCAATGTTACATCGAGTTTGCATATAGACATTGAACGAACGCGGTCGTTGCTAGCAGGTTCCGCGTTGAATACTTTACGAGGATTATATGTCTGAAGCGTCGTGTTCCACGGCTGATGAGTTACGGACAGTTACGGAGTTGTTATTCGCATGATACAGTAGGATGTTTTGGTAAGCTGGATCTGTGATAAATGTGATGTTTATCGGGTTTTAGCTGGTAAACTTGCGCGCGGTACAGACGTGTGATGACATTACGGTGAGCCGCAAGAATGTTTTGTGCGCTGGGAAGATGGTGAGTTGGTCGGTTTCGTCGAATTACAACAACACAACTAAATCGTATAACGTAACGGGCTCGTTTCTTTGACAGCTTATGCAAAAAGGATGCTGTGAGAGCACTGAGCACGGGCGAAGTGTCAACTGCACTTCGACCCTTTTATTTTACGGTTCATCCGGACCTTTTCGGTCAATATCCAACGCAAAGAGTGAGTATGTTCAACTGTTAAATAATACTCTTATGTATTTATATGTACCGTGCACGGTTCCGAACGTCATCGGCAACGCAGTTCAGTCCGATTATACTCGGAGAGTATTTTTAGAACGAAGAAAATGCAATGATTATTATACAAACAGCTGTGTTGCAATTAGATATCTGCTCGCATTGATTTCGATTTCTATGGATCCGGAGCTGAACTAAGTTTTACCTCGAATGTTACTTTCGATTTTCCAGACAGTGAATGAAAATTCGTTAAAGCAGCTAAGCTCGATCATAGAATGTTTGCAGCAACACAGACCCATAAGGCCCACCACGTTACCGTTTTATTTACGCTCGAAAGACGAGAAAGAAGTTAAGGCTGGTAAATTCACTCTAGTGCAGATACAATTGAAAGAAAGAGATCTGAAGCAGACAATCCTTTCGATTTTGAAAACGTGCGATCTACCGACCACGTTCGTAGACAAAATTGAGGAGGAAAAGCCGACAAGCATAGATGCAAAATATAAATCAAGGTTCTGGCAAAGAAAAGGATACGCGGGTGAAAACATAGATTTTTCTGAATTAGAAGACGATCCTATCTACGCGTCTATTTTGATGAAAAGAAAGATTAATATAGAGCCCGACACTCTTAAGTAAGACGAACATTGAATGTGTTTTTTTTTCTTTCATTTCCATAGTCGCAACTTTGTTACAGGGATTTTAATTGAATATTGTTGATTAGGGCATATTTAGATAAACATATTAACGAAGTACATGTGAAGTTGGAAGCATGTAGGCCGATGAGAGAGGAAGTACAAAAGCTAGAAAGAATATTATGCTCAGAATTAGGTTTAAAAAATATTACATGGGATTGCGGATGGAATATAGCTCATTATAGAGGCTGTTTGTTAGCCTTCAAGGCGTTAGCCGAACATCATCCTCTGCCGATGGAAGTATTAAGAGATAGGACGCTAGTATTCGCCAATGACACAGGGATTAGTCTAGAGGGAAGCGTTATGTTAAATTCCGGCGAAGTCAGACACAATTGGCTCGATGTAAGGATCTGTAGCTGAGCTAAAAAAAAAACAAAAATTCCGTAGTGCGATCGTGTTCTGCTTATTAAAAAGAGTCTTTTTTTATAGCTAATCAAAAATGTTCAAAAGCACGATGTTGTACTGTTGAGATTACCAGCTTTCGAGAAGGCAGTTTCACAAGTACTTCTTGACATAAAAGTTGGTCGACGGTGCGTAATACAAAATATTTATTGAGTGACGGTAAGGCTCAGGGTGCTCTATATGTGCAGGAAATTCATGCCCAAGGTAATGGTTAGCCAGTATGAGCAACAACTTCGTCAGCTAACAACAACCCTCTCGGACTATCGCGGGAGAAGAAGCTATCCGAAGGTGTGGCCGACCAGTTTGTCATCTTACGAAATAGTCATTGAAGCGTTAGTATTATCTGCAATACTTAACATTTTCTATGTAATATATTAACTTTTGGTTCCTACGTAAGTATCAGGTAAACTCAATTACATTGCTTGTGAGTATGCTATAGCGCAAAATTCAACGAAAATCTAAACACTGAAAGAAACTTTGTTTTGCAGGGAAGCTGGTCCTTTAATGCTTTCTCCTACTGGACAATTTATAGTACCATCCTCGTGTCCAAGTTTTCTGTTAGTCAACTTTATTACAGAAAACTTAGAAGAAGCTACTAAAAGATTACATCACTATAACAAGTAAGATTGTCTTATCAGGTGGCCTTAAAGCGTTATTTTTTTTTTTTGTTAGATATAAATATACAAGATTTTTTTTTTTTTTCAGTATAAAATACGTAGAACGTGCGCTTCATGATAAAGCTGTGAAAGAATTAGGCTTAATCGATCTTAATAAGGATGATAGTATTACTCCAGATCTGATGATACAATGCTGTGAACGTTTATTATTGCACAAAGGTGTGTTAGCTCCTCTATTAGAAGGCGTGATGCTTTGGGTAACGCACTATTACTCTGTTATGAGCGATGGTGTCTTATGTATACCCTGGGACTGGAAACTCTGAGTTCCAATTGAAAATGTTCGCGAGCGTTTTCTTGTCATACTTTTAACTTTGTACCAATTATTAGAATAACTGCATCGAACGATTGTACAAAGTAAAGTTAATATGTATTGTACAGATGATGAAGTAACGATATAAAATGATACATGATATTTTTCTGACAAGTTTGAATGGACCGAGAATAAGGAAAAAACAAAATAGTTAATAGTTCAAAACAAATAATTAGTTCTTGATAGGTCGATTTGCATTCTACTTTATACAGAGTATTTGCAAGTTATGAATATTATATGACTATTATTGATACATTGTATATCAATTTTCAATATAAACGATTGATATGGAAGAATAGAAATATTTTCTAAAACGAATTCATTAAATATGAGAATAATACTTGATTCTGAAGTTTCTTTAACTGCTCCTATTCCCTCTTCACCTAACTAATTTAATTACAATCACGCGCGAGCTGTACAAAACTGTTTAAAACCCGATCTGGAAATGAACACTTTCGCTCCCTGTCGACACATTATTTCTTATTAAAGTCAACTTTTTAATCGTATCGAAATAAACCGTACATTTATGATATTCATCATTATATACATACAAGTGTCGAATATTTTCAGGACTATAACAATCCGATTGTGGGCCTCAGAAAAACTTTCGTTTCCGCGATTTAATTAGAAAGTCTTCTAATACTTATTCACTTTCGGAACCACTTTCACCGCTGCCGCTGCCAGATCCACTGCTGCTACCGCTGCCCGACCTCGATCTAGACCTTGATCGTGACCTTGACTTTGATCTCGATTTTGTACTCGACGGAGATCCTGATCGAGATTTAGCCGGAGTCCTAGACCGAGATCTGGAGACCGATTTTGACCGGGATCTCGATTTAGAAGAGTTCCTTGACTGTGGACTGCCAGATCTTGATCTTGATTTCGATTTCGATTTACTGCGAGACCTCGAGGGAGATCGTGATTCGGAGCGTGAACGAGAAGCAGATCTAGATTTGGTTGGTGAACGAGATCGAGACTTCGATCTGGAGGCAGACTTCGAACGGGATCTAGATTTCCTGCTGGATGCTCGAGAGGAAGCTCTGGACGATGCTCTGGATTCAGCTTCGTTTTCAGATCCTGTTGAAATGATAGAATTTAGTCGTTCCTGAAAACTGTGAGCAACTCGTGTTCAAATTTTAGCATACACTACTGACCTTTATCATCTGCTTTCTCAGTTTCTTGCTGAGGTTCTTCTTCCTCCTCCTCCTCTTCCTCTTCTTCTTCCTCCTCATCTTCTTCTCCAGGTGGTTCCAATTGTTTCTCTCTGTACCTCTGCATTTTGAACTCGTTTGCGTTGAGTGGCCGGTGTCTCACAATTAGTCTCGTATTATTTGGCTGCTGTCCTGCCTTCTGACGACGTTTACTAAGCCGCACACGCGTCTCCAGCTCGTTGTAATATACTCCGTCTTGTCTCATAACAAGGAAGTAATTCTCCTCGTATCCTTTGGAAGCTTTACTCTTAACGTTCCAATTATATTCCCTAGCCATTTTATATTCGTATTCTTCGTCGTCAGCGTAATCGATTCCAGCCACGAAGTCACGTCTACGTTTGTCCAGCGTTTCTTCGAGCGGCAAAAAGTAGGCAACAAATTGTTCACCGCTCTCGTCCATTACACCCCTGAAAAAATACCGATGTTGTAACGTCTAGGACTATCTATAAGCAACGTGTGCAATGTAAAGTTGCGCAGTATTACGGAGATATAGATTACAGTGTAATTCGATTAGCGCAACCGTGAGGTTATTGATAACTTACCGGATCATAGCTTGGGACATCTCTTCAATTTGAGCAGGCACCGAACGTCCTGCTGGAGCAGGATCCGAGTCGAATATGACTTGTGCACAAGGATATTTCCATAACTGAAAGTAGTGAAGAATCGTGTTAATAAAATACAACATTTAACAACTTCGTTGTCCAAATAATATAGAAATACCTTAAAGTCAGGAAATACTGGTAAAATTTCAACGGGCACCACATTGGGTTTACTGTAGTGCTTCTCGATTTGTTTCTTGTTATCTTCGAAGGTCTTTTCAATAGCTTTTATCTGACTCTCGCGATCCATGTACAACGTTTCTTCCTAAATGTGAAAATAAATAATTAGCGTTCCAACGTACAATCACAACGTAAAATAAATAACAGCTACAACAATGTGAACATACTTTAAAGTTCTTCTTAATACTGTAGCCAACTTTCGCCTCGACTTTATCCACGGTTTGTGGTTGAAACCTGGTTTGTTCTGTAGAAATATATTCTGTACGTCTGAGCCATGAAACGCTTCTGGCATGATGTCTAGATCTCTTGGAATCTTGCGGAGTAAGAACATCTTCTTCCAAGAGTTTCTCGTCGGCTGGATCCAACTGAGCATTAACATCTCCGGCATAAGTGTCTTTGTTTATCAAATCAATTTCCACACCTAGATCATGCTCTGTCAATACTTCGTATTTATAATTACGTTCTAGGGAGGTTGGGTTATACTGTATAAACCTGAAAAATATCGTTTCGTTATACGCTGTTCGAAAAATTACGCGAACACACATTAATCCTTTGCACTCGCCGCTATTTTCATTCTAAAACTAAATTTTTCTTTCGTCTTGGAATATTTTCATTTTATTCATACGAAACTGATACGATTTCCACATATAATATTTAAATGTTTAGTGATCTATTAAATACAAATTTTGTAATGTAACAAATATTTTGTAATATTTTTTTGTAATTTCTTTGAAATAATGCCACAACAATTTCTAGTAGTGCTTCAGAGTCACCACTCGAGTGCAAAGGGTTAATATATTCAAGACCTACCTAGTGGATTCGAAAGGATATGTAATAAATTTTGGATCGAACGGTATATCGGGCAGCGTGTTACAATATTTCACTCGGCAGATTAGCTCAGACCTAAAATTAAAATAATTAAGAAGTGTCCGAACGCACTGTACCATTCAATTTTTAGGTTATAACATGGAACAATAATTTACCTTTTCTCTGCCGGTCTAGCGGTCCGTTTATCTCTGTCTGTTGTGCTGCCATTTGTTTGAATTGTAGGAGCCATGTCACGTTAATGAATAAAACACAATATTTTAAACATCACAGCAAATTATCTGTCGACACCGTAACTTGCCAGCGTAAACCACACTTTGTGTATGAAAGTTTTGGCGCCATCTAGTTGGTTATTTAATTACATACACATGTATACATAGTTTCGCACATGTATTTTCATTTTAAGCGCTAATTCAATATATGTTCAAAAAGCCCTACGATTTATTTTTCAAACAATTCTTTACACTCGAAATTTATATAAAATGATCTTTCATGTGAGCAAAAAGAGTACTCCAATGTAGCGTAGCTTTAGTTATTATACGTAATCCTATATATGAAATTTTCGGTTTGTTCTGAATACTTTACTTGTCAATATTAACAAGTTCCTTAATGTCTGTATCATATATAAAAGGAAGTAAGTAAGTTCGAAAATATTAAGCTATATTCTTCGAAAGAGATTTACGAATAAAATCGCTCTTAATAATATAGCGATCTACATTTTGAGAGACTGTTAACTAACTATAGTTTATTTTACTACCATATTTGACCTTGCATGAACTTCAATGATAACTCGCTGAATTCGTCTCAACATTGGCTATCACATCGTGATAAAAAAAAACATAGCATTCCATTTAAAAAAATAGAGTTGACCTTGAAATCTCCTCTATGCCTCCACCCACGCAGAAAATGTTTGTGTCACAAAATGTCCCCCTCTATACCGTGTAAGTTTTCTATATAACATTTTTTCATATTATTACAAATAACGACAATATTCAAAGTGGACATTAGTTATTGCCCCACCCTGTATAGAATAATTATTCTATGTTATGTTTTTGCAGAAATGATCGTAGTTAATGCCTAAGGTTTCGCGTGTTGCACGGTTTTAGTACGCAGGCGTTCATTCAACCACGGTATTGATTTGAATGCGCAATGCCAAATAACGATAGTTGGTCCCATTCGGAAATGCGGACGTTGGTGCCCGTGTCTGGTCGCGTCGCCCAGTAACCAGGCTATCCGTCGAAAAATCGTGTTCACCATAAAGAAAAGGCTGTACAGAGCGAAAAGAATCGGTAAAAATGGTTGGACCGAACATTTCCTTGTGACTAACCGTTCCGGAAGGTGGGTCAACCTCCACGCAGGGCGCATCCTTCAGGACACCTTCCGAACACGAACGTGCAAATACGGAACTCGCGACGCTTTGCAAGGTAAACCGAAACGGAACAGATTTCTCCGAACAATGCAATAATTACAAATCGTAAGAACATCATTGGAAATCTGGATATCATTGAGTACCAGTTGCGGGAAGTTTGGCGACATATAATGCGAATAATAGCACCTTCGAAATTACCGCCAAGTTTCGAATTTTTGGCGGGTTCGAAAAACGAATGCGGATCAAATGAATTGGACGCGTGTCATTCTGTATATTTGATATTAAATCTTGTTAACGTTTCTCGGCGATCGAGCTTCCAGCATTACCTAGATATGAATGTCAATCGTTGAAGTTATAAATCAACTGTTTGGACTGATTTAGGTGTATCCTGTGAGCCCTGTAACAGGGCCCGGTGCAGCGAGGTCCGTATGGGAACTAAGTCCCGATCCCGACATGGTCGGGCATCTACCAAACACTCCAATTTCTAGCACCGCTCATCAAAGCCATGGATCGTCGAAGGGCACCGATTTACAACCAAGAAACGGCCCCGATGACAATATTTATGCCGACGAACATGCGTCAGGTCAGACACCATCCGACGAAACTAGAAGGATCTTTGAACTTCTCAGATCTGGGTGAGACGATTCACTGTCAAAAACACAGTCACTCTCACTATTTTGATCTCGATTATATAAATAACGAAAATCGATCATTACAGCGAGATTGGAGCAGTCGACGAATTAGTAGACAAAAATGGATTGTGTGTATTAAGCGCAAGAGATGAATGGGGCTATACTCCTGCCCATTGGGCCGCATTGGATGGAAACATGGAGGTCGGTTCTCATATTCTGATTAAATAAAAGAAGAAGAAAGGTATAAACTGCGTTGGCTATCTTTAAGATCTCTGATTTGTTCAATAGGTGATGAGATATTTGATAGAAAGAAATGGACCAGTTGATCTTTCCTGCCTCGGAACACAAGGACCTAGACCAATACACTGGGCTTGCAGAAAAGGTCACAGTGCCATAGTCCAATTGCTGTTAAAGGTATACACAACTTAACGAGACGAATGTCTATAGATTTATAATATGTAACTTAATCAAGTTCGCATTGTTTTTGCTTTATAGGCAGGAGTTGCTGTGAACGCAGCGGACTTCAAAGGTTTAACACCCTTGATGACTGCTTGTATGTTTGGGAAATTTGCGACAGCCGCATTTCTGTTAGGGTCTGGCGCGCTGGGACATTTAACAGATATAAACGGTGATACTGCTCTGCATTGGGCAGCTTACAAGGGCCATGCGGAATTAATCAGATTACTTATATACAGTGGAGTAGATCTACAAAAGCCAGATTACTTTGGGTCCACTCCATTGCATTTAGCGTGCCTTTCCGGCAATATTAGTTGCGTTAAGATATTATGTGAGAAAAGTAAAATCGAATTAGAGCCTCGCGACAAGAACGGGAAGACACCGTTGCAGCTGGCGAAGAGTCACAGGCATTCGGAAATCGTTCGAATACTTCAGGCTGAACAGAAACGACGGGCTAGATGGATTCCTCCTATCAACGAACTTTGGTACAAATCATTCATGTCGCTTGTCATCGATTTATTAATTTATCGACCGTTTATTTTTTTCACAGGGCACTACTATTCGGCGGAGCTGGAAACAGTAAAGGTCCTATACTGCTCTTTATGATATCCGTTTTACTATGGGGATATCCGATGTATCTATTAAAATGTATTCCACTGACGTGGAATCTTTTACGCGGCAGTCATTATTGCTTTATTTATTGGAACGTTGTTATGTGGATCTCCTGGATTGTAGCGAACAGAAGGGATCCCGGCTACGTACCTCAAAACAGCGAGACTTACTATAGGGCCATTAAACAAGTACAGCTTTGGAATTTGAGAATGTTTCGTTGAAAAATATTACATACACAGTTTTCAATGAGATTATGTTCTTTTGCAGATTCCGTATTTTGATAAATGGAAAAAAAGAAACGTGTTGCTGTCTCGATTGTGTCACAGTTGCAGATGTTTCAGACCATTGAGAGCGAAGCACTGCAGAATCTGCAATAGATGTGTCACGTATTTTGACCATCATTGCCCCTTTATATACAATTGTGTTGGTTTAAGAAATCGGTAATTCACGGAGAGTCCCTTTTCGAATCTGCACGTAAATCAATTTTTCATTGAACGATAATTCTTTGTTCCAGGATGTGGTTTTTTCTGTTTGTTATGTGCGTAGCGATAAATTGTTCGTTTTCCATTTACTTCGCTTGTTACTGTATGGCGATGGAAGGAATTCAATTGCTATATGTATTAGGTGTGCTAGAAGCTTTAGTGTTCTGTGGACTCGGATGGATATTGACGTGCACTTCGGTAAATATAAAATATACCAACTTCTATCCGATTGTATCGAATAAGACGAATGACCCGTGTTTCATTTATCCAGGTGTTGCACGCGTGTATGAATTTAACTACAAACGAAATGTTTAATTACAAACGGTATTCGTATTTGAGAGACAAGAAGGGCAGATACTTGAATCCATTTAGCAGGGGCCCAGTACTCAATTTTATCGAATTCTTCTTTTGCTCACCAAATCATCAAACAAACGACCCCCAAAGTTATCATATACTTTCAGAAGATATCATGTGAGATATTGCAAATTGTGATCACAATTTTACAGCGCCTTTGCACGCTTAGAAAATGAGAAATATTCTTAATTATACAATCCGTACTATTTTTTGGACTAATTACAACGTATGTACCTGCACACGATCTACATCGTTACTGCTTCTAATATTATCACTTTTTATCTATAATATTATTCATGAAACATGTTTCAATAAATAATTTATTAACTTACACATTTTAATTTATTACACCTCTAATATGTATATAATAATCTTTATAAAATATCTATAAAATGATCGTACTATAAAACGTGACTTTAAATAATGTTGCATTACAATTCATTATTAATTACAGTGAAATTATCAGAAGCGTTGGTAAAGAAGCAGTGTTAGCTTTTATATCAAATTCATATATACAAATAATTTTAAAAGATTTTTTGAGAATCTGTTTGTATGTAAAATTTAAAATATATCTTTGGCAAAATGCACTGCGTTTCCTTGTATAATTCAGCTACAATACTAACACGGTTCAATCTAATACGAAAACCGTGTGTACGGTACAGTCAATATATCAGTAAAAAATGCTAACGTTCATTAGCTGTATAAAAATTGCGATTGTAGTCCTAATAATGGCAGATATTCAAGCCTGAACTCGCATAGACTCTCATCGAATTATTAAAATACCATTTAAAAACGAGAAGAAGTTCTCACTTCAATTCGTAACAAAAATCGTAATTCGGTGGTGGATCTGGAATAGCAGGTGGATCTTGAGGAATATCGATTCCTTCTGCATCCAGAAGTCTCAATTTAATATCCATGGATAATAATGTTTCCAAATCGTTCTCCGCCTCTTTACTGGTCATTTTCTTACCTGAAAGAAATGATTGCTTTTCTAATTCCGTAAGAAACGGCGAAAACCAATGATGTAGTAATGAGTTATCACATACCCAGTAAAGCATTAATGCCATCGGTCCAGTAATCGAAAACTTGTTCATCCGGAGCAACGAAATCCAAGCTGCTAACATCTACGGAATCCAAGATCAAGGAAAAGGCTAAATGGTGCGTGTTTTTCCGTCGTTGTACGTCTTTCATGTGAGGACAGTCTTTCCCAGTGAGCAAACTACGGACTTCAACGACAGCTAATTTCGTGGGGAGCTCGTCGATCGTCGGCACCGACTTTTCATCGCAGTCCCCGTAATGAAATACTTTATGATTGGGCGACAATCGAACGTACCAAAATTTATCTTTGATTCTTTGTCCTCTGGCGCTGTATTTCATAAATCTAGTGCCTTCTACCAAAAACCCTAAGCGCTGTTGTTCAATCAGCTCCAGAATCTCCGGTGTAATTTGTTCCCTGAGCTCGACTATCGGTCTTGCGTGACTCTCGCCCTCCTCCCTGTTAGTTCTTTCTTGTTGCCAAAGATTAGTGATCGTCGAGTAGGTCAACTGTTGCAGCTTATTTTTGAATTTGTCCAATCCTGTGGGTTTGCTCTGAAGCGCTCGAGTGATCTGTTCCCTTACAACCGAAAATACTTTAACAAAGTCTTCGGTAGTGGCTCTCATCTCCTTCCAAGTTTTGTTCAAAAGGACTATGCACACGCAGTAGAACTCCTCGAACGGATGATCGTGAGTGAAGAACATAGGATGATACGATTGACCCTGTTCACTGGGTGCTTCTCCAATACGTAATACCTGGCAGAGCAGCTTAACGAGCTCCACGCTTGTCCTACCGAATGGACATTCGTGTTCATCCGCTCTACAAGAATTCTCGAGAACAACTTTTGTGTAACCTTCGGTGTGATTACGCGCAAAATAAATCATGCAATCCAGAGCAAGCATTCCTGGAGGTGTTTCAGTAAAATCCAGAGCAGGATTGATGTCGTACTTGAAGCCTAATTTCTTATAATCTTTGGCATATAAACCCTGCTTGCGAGCAGTTACGTCTACGCTGAGCGCTCCTTCAGTGTCGAAAGCTATTTTTCGAAGTTCTTTGATTTTATCGTGCGCATCTTGATCTTGGGGATCCATCTTTGTCATCATTCGTTGTTCCCATAGACTTAACATTAACGTTTGCAATACGTACAGCTGATGTGCCATTTCAGCACCGACCTGAATAATTCATTAACTCTAGTATTAATTAATCCTCTAGAAAATTATTCAAAGAGTGTTATAAAAAGAATTAATAATCTGTATTTGATACCTGGGAGGTGGACTCGGCAATAATGTTTGTTAAAAAAATATTTCTAACGTGCTTTGACTGGAGGATCAGTGCAACTGATTTGCGTTTGGATAAATCAGCCTTTAAGAACAAAGCGTTTATTAAGGCTATTGCATTCTGTTGAATCTGTGGGCTGATGCTTTGCAAATGATTTACTAAGTTTTGGAATGTTACTTCTTTCTCAACTTGGGCATACTTTCCAGAAGAATTGAGTACTATGTTTTCAAGGATGCTAAGAGAAGCTTCAACAATACTGATGTCTTGAGTTATAGCCTGGTTGTTTACATAGCTTGCCACTTTATTGATAAATGGTGTTTCCAGAATGTCCCATGAAACAATTCCATGGTCCATCAGTTCAACAAACGACTGAAGCGAATAGGCGAGTGCGCTACCTTTATATTTCTCTCCTTCTACCTGTTAAAGGGACAGAAAGCAGGGGAGTGTACATAGCAATGCAATTCGAAGGAAGTAAATGTTTGCTACGATATTGATTACCTGCGATATGATCAAAGCTAGTCCTTGCTTGTTAATAAATTCTAGGGCGAATGTCATGTCTGTGCTAAGTGTGCTTAACTTTTGTAAAGCAGTATTTTTTTCTTCCGGAGTTCCATTATTAAGCTTTGCCAAAATGTCGCTGGCTGTTTTGGAAGGGGAGAACTCCAATTTCAAAATACTGCCGTTCTTTACCTCATTACGATTTTTCTCCGTGATATAATTTTGATTGTTACTTTCATTAAATTGTAACGAGTATGTCTCAGGATCTGATAGACCCCATCCATTGCATAATTCCTAGTAAAAAATTCAATTAATCGGCAGTGCAACTTTGTGTTTGGAGAACAATTGCTCCGTTATTTTTCGACCAACAATCACCAAGAGAAACAGAAAGAAAACCTTGTAACAATTCGATTTTTACAATGTAGTGATCAGAAAGATTGTTCTACGTACTTGAATGATTCCGGTCAGTGGATGCTTTTGATTAAATTCAATAAGTTGTGCAACTTGATCCGTCATCTCCACAGCAATTTTCACAATGTTCGAATCCTTCTGGACCGGCATTTTTACTGTCTGTGTGTACATGAAAGTCCCAAAAACGATTTTAATTACCGAAGTCAGATCGGAGGATACGATGGGCGCCGGTCCAGTTTATTTACAAAAAACGATACACATTTGACGTATCCCTTGTCATAACAACATGACGGCCATCATGCTGCTCGTATATTAAATCCCAGAATGTTCAATGGCCTCGCCCCTCCACAAATCGGATAAATGAAAACGTCACATAATGACGCGCCGTACGCAGGTCTGCAGCCGCGCGAATTCAAATGCATTCAAATTCGAATAGAATTATACAAATATATTCGTATACGATATGATATACAATAAATATACGATATATATGCACATACGCATGTTATACATTCATTTTTCACAATGAAATCATAACAACTTTCGCAAAATTATGTAGGTACCCCATTTGATCGAAATATTTAATTTTCCGAGGATAAATTAGTTGCGCATGCGCGATAATTGCGAGTATCGATAACTATCGATAGTGCAAGTAGACTATCGATAGGTCTCGATAGCGATGATCATCGATAATTATCGATAGTGCAAATAGACTATCGATAGGTCTCGATAGCGATGATCATCGATAGGTCTCGATAGCGATGATCACCGATAACTATCGATAGCACAATCGACTGTTCTCCACCACTACACATCGCAGATCACCTGCAAGCTCGCTTTAAATAGCATTTCATCATCTACAGGACGTAACTGAATTATATTCTACTGTGTCACCTGTGGTGGTTCACCGAGTGTAAAAGTGTCAGTTTAGAGGATTCCACGGAAACACTGATTCGTGAATGTAAGGATTTTCATGAAACGTATGATGTAAGTTAAATTGACGCGTACGAAATACGACATCTCTCGACATTCGACGGTGTTTCTCGGTATTCTAAACGTTCGAATCATACTACACGCTGTAAAAACATTGACCCTGACTTATCCGTTGCATTAGTGGGTGTACTACACACCGTGTGCATAGTATGCATTGCATACAAATGCGTTGTGACGTGACGTATATTACGCGAGCTGCTACGTAAACATAATGATAAAAAGTAATCACAAAACAACGTTGAAAAGCAATACAAAACGAATAATTCATCAAGTAAATATGCGCAACTATGTAAAGAAGCTGTAAACTTAATGCGCTGTTGAATATGTTTAGATGGCACCGAAAAATAAGGAAAACAAAAAGAAGCGGCAAATTTCTGAAGAAGAGGACGATGAAGATTATCGAAGGAGGAGGGATCGAAATAATCAGGTAGCGGAATTGAATCTATATTCTGTATACTGCGTAAGTTAGTTATCATGTATTTTAGTATTATTTTACGTAATTCTTTGGTACTGTTATAGGCTGTAAAACGTTCTAGGGTCAAAAGCAAATTACGTACTCAGCAGACTTTAGAACGGGTGAACCAGTTGAAGACAGAGAATGAGTTGCTCGAAGAAAAAATTAAGATGCTCACCAAAGAACTTGGATTTTTGAAAGATCTGTTTCTTGCGCATGCTGGTATGTCTGCATACCTCTACATATTTTATTTTCCATTATGTATAATGGATATAATACATGAAGCATTTATTATTTCAGGATCCAGTCAACATTCTATAAACTTTCAAGATATAGATTTGAATGCTCTTCTGGCTGATGACTCAAAATCGGAAGAACAAAAGGATGGATCTGAACTATAGGCTACAGTAAGTTCCACGTAGAGAAGCAACGTGGTACAGATCAAATTTGAGATGAAGATGTTGGTTCGTCTAATTCCATCATTAAAATAGATATCTTGGAAAGATATCTATCTATAATTGATTCATAAAAACTTGTATGGAGATCTTACATGCACCTTGTCGTGCTAAAAGATTTACCAACATTTAAATTTGGGGTAACGAGCGTGAAAGTGTACAAAATTGAAAATGTGAATGATTATTATATAATTGCGAGAAGACCGAATCACAATGACAGTAGAGTATAATACAAATGTAAATTTTGTACATACACTGCTTGGGAAGGGGAGCAGAATGGTGGACAAAAGGGAGAGTGACACATTCAGAACTATTCATAACATCAGACACTATGACCGGACAGTGAAGACATTTTAATTAACAGTAAATACAGTTTGGGTAAATGCTGACACCACTTGCTAGAATTGTTTATAACAGCTTTGCTCGAATCATTCCAATTTAGCTTTCCACTTGTTAGACGTTTTTACATTACAACGTCTCTGCACAGATACGTTAGGACTGGAAGTAGGAAACACGTACAAACATTTTACAGAAGTGCAAAACTAACAGAAAATATCTGTTAAGAGATTCGATATTTTTAAGCTATCGAAAGAATTTGTAAATCAAATAAATCGAATGAAATGAATATTAATTAATTCGATCGAAAGTAACACTTTTTCCCCTAGAAACGTGTCGGTCACTATCGAGTCACTAGACTCAGTGTTGACCTCGGTGACATGACACATAGAAAAATGTCATATTTTCCGCCTGCACGTTACTTTTGACGTTTACGTTCGAATGACAATAGTTTAGCAGTGTTCTCGAAATACAAGAATCGAATATGGGAAAAACAACGAAGGTGGTTGTCTGCGGAATGAAAGGCGTGGGAAAAACAGCGTTGTTGGAACAACTCATTTACGGGACCATCAACGCCAAAACAGTAAGCGTTTAGAGGTTATGTTCGTTTCAAATGTTTCGGAAGGAAATGCGTTCGTGTATTATTGACACATAACAATATAACTTAACGTGTACATTTATCCTTCAATTGTATAAAAGATTAATATTCGATGCGACAGGAAATACATCCTACTATCGAGGACATTTATGTCGCGAACATTGAAACGGATCGCGGCACCAAAGAAAAAGTGCGGTTTTACGACACAGCTGGACTGGAATCTCTGCAAAACAACGCGAATAATCAACAAATGCCACGACACTATCTCGGTTTCGCGGATGGCTATGTTCTGGTTTACGACACAGCTAAGCCAGAATCCTTGGATGTACTGTTCCCGTTGAAGAAGGACATCGACCGGAACAAGGACAAGAAAGAGATAACGGTGATCGTTGTTGGTAACCGGACCAAGGAGGAAGAATCTCACAGTTTGGAGAACACGGCCAGCAAAGCAGCCAACTGGTGTACCAGAGAGAAACTGAAACACTATGAACTAAATGTCATGGACAGAACCAGCTTGTTCGAAGCGTTCGTTCATCTGTCTTCTCGATTGAATCCTCCCGCGAATAAGAGCACTTTCCCACAGCTGAGCATGGGTAGAAAGAATGTCAAAGTCGATGCGCCTTAAACTTATTTATTTACTGTCCGGTAACTGGAGTACCGGTCCCTTTTGTTCAGTACTTAATATCTAGTAGTAACGAAACGCACGAACATGAGTCGTTCTCATCGTTTCCTTCTCTCTCTCTCTCATGCTGAGATCTCGTGCGTCTTCTGTTCCTTCTTTTTGTACTTAAATATTGTCCATTGGACAGAGACGAGATCGATGAGAAGAAGCGACTATTGGTACAAATACAAGCAACAGCGACACGTTGTTTGTCACCATTCTATGGGTTTTGTTAATTTCCGCAAGCAAATGTTCGTTCCGAACGCGTGGTCCCATAGCTTGCTGCTGATACCGAAACCTGTAGGAGCAACCCTTTCGTTAGCATTCAATGACAATTAGAGCAGTGTTTGAAGGTAAACGAATCATTACCTAGCTCGTGATGCGAGAAATGATGATAATTGTGATT